>NW_007728082.1:47025-67747 GCF_000696425.1 Galeopterus variegatus | reverse complement strand
AAGGCCCAGGCTGCTCAGCAGTTGAGCTTTTCTCTGCCCTGCTATCTCTTTCCAGTTCTGTTGTCTGTAGCTCAAATTGACACGGGGAGAAGATCTGCAAGTTTGCTACTGCAGAAGAATTCTACTGAGGAATGCCCTTGTTTACTGGCATCTCCAAACTCTATGAGTGGTTCTCTTGGATCTCCGACACCTTGACTGTGCAGACCCTCCCTCTGAATACAGTCAGTGTCTCAGGACTCCTGTGTATGATTCCCTCCCTCTCACATCTCTCTCCTTACTTCCTACTTAGTTTTCAATGTATATAGACTGGGGTTAGGGGACTCTGGGATAACAGTTCAAGGTGGCAGAGCAGTTTGGCTGTCTGCTAATAAATACTGAAGTGGTTTTCTTCCCCTCTCTCTAATTTTGCTCATTTTTTCGTATTTATTTTCTTCTGTATTTATTCATATAAATATTGTAAACCTAAGAGGACATGACCATAACAATGCTTGTTTATTCTTTTCCTCCAATTGCTGTCCCAACTGGACTATGAAGAATTTTTCTTTGTTGTCCCCTAAGGCTATCTCAGATAGATCCCATAACTCCAGAATATCAAGTACTTGACAACTTTTTGTCCTCAACTCCGGATCCTAGTAACCAATTCTGGTGAGATAGGAAAAAACCTATTACCATTCTGTTAATTTTTAAAGTACTGCTGTCTTTTCTCTCCAAAATTTACAATCAAAATCTAATTTATTACACAGGTAACATTTTTTATTTTCCTTATTGAAAGTAAAGAAATATTGAAGAGATGCAAGAAAGTCCAAGAGGAGAAAATTTCCAAAAATTTCTTCCAATAAATCACTATAACTATCAAGGGGTTGGGGGAGGGACAAAAAGAGAGTTGCCGAAGCAAGCAAATATACTAATAATGTGCCATAAACTTTAAGTACTTATTGCTAGGTAGGGTACAGGTGGTACCAGCTTAACCCTAGCTCAGCAGATAAAGCACTCTGTTGTTGTGAGATGTAAGACATAGAAAACTAGGCAAACTCAGTACATCGCTAGTGGGAAGAAGAAAGAATGAAAGGATATACAACCCATGGGGGGACAGGAGTCCTCCAATGTAGCCCCTCATCCTGCTAAAAATCCACATCAGAACTCACCTAGCTGTGCAGCAGCAAAGGGTCAAGTTCATGGCTAACCCAAAGAGAAAGTCTGTCAGTGATGGGCTTTCCTCTGGCCTAAGTTTTCTTTGACTGATGATTTCACCTGGATGCAAGAAAATGCTTTCCTGAATCTAAAAGATAACTTCTCCAGACATGTCGTGCCCTCTCTACCTCAGACACGAAAGTGCTGAGAAGGAGGTCAGATTCAATCACACAGGAAGACTGGAAGTTTAGAAAGTAAATTTAGGTCAAGATATTTAAAAATCTGTATTTAAAGATTTTAAAGGTGGCAGAACATATTTATTCTCAGAGATATTTGCATCAAATTAATATTACATTATATTAACAATATTATAACAATTCCAGAAATTATTTCTATTCTTTACATAGCAAGAACTTAAACATATATGTTCAAACATGAAATTAAGATGAAAAAGTTTGTATTATACTTTCAAAATGGGAAATTCTGAAAAAGTTCCCTTCTCAGACAACAATCTTGATTAACTATTGGAAGAGTTACTCCATCAAAAAGTAGAATTAAACCAAGGGGATGCAAGGGTCAGAAATCAGAGGATCTTCTTACAAAGGAAGACTTCTCAGACAACAATCTTGATTAACTATTGGAAGAGTTACTCCATCAAAAAGTAGAATTAAGCCAAGGGGATGCAAGGGTCAGAAATCAGAGGATCTTCTTACAAAGGAAGGAGGCAAGAGCGTCCTCAGGATGATAGGGAAGGGAGGGTGACAGATGTGTACTAGTGACAAATCAATACAGATTGGAGCTGAGGATACAGAGAGCCAAGAAGATGAAACTGAGAGAATAGGAGATAGTAAATACTATGGGGAAAAATTTTAAAAGTAAGCAAAAAATGACCCAGCAATCCCTCTGCTGGGTATATCTCCAAAGGAAGTGGTATGAGCACCTTTAGAGGTATCTGCATCTATGTTCACTGCAGCATTATTTACAATAGCCAAGATATTGAAACAACCCAAGTGTCCATCAATGGCCACATGAATAAATTAATTGTGGTATATAAACAATGGAATATTATTCTGCCTTTAAAAAGAAGATACTGCCATTTGCAACAACATGGATGAACCTGAAAGACATTATGCTAAGTGAACTAAGCCAGAGACAGAAAGAAAAATACTACATGATTTCACAGAGAGTAGAAAGGTGGTTACCAAGGGTGAGGAGGGAGAGAAAATGGAGAGATGTTAGTCAAAAGTTACAAACTTGCAGTTAGGTAAGATGAATAAGTCTAGAGATCTAATGTACAGCAGAAGGACAATAGTTGATAGTATTATATTATATATTGAAAATTTGCTGATAGTAGAATTTAAATTTTTTTAAAATTTATTTTTTGAATTGAAAGATACTTGATTTTCTATATATATAGGTACATATATATGGGGTATAGAGTGGACTATCAGTATTTGTGTACAGTATGTCATGATCCAATCAATATTATTAACAAGTTCATTGTTACAAATTGTAATTATTCTTTGTGTCCATTACCTAATTACTCCCTCACCTCCTTCCCTCTCACACTATCCCAGTTCTAGTAACTATAGGTCTGTTCCCTCTTTCTGAAAGTTCAGCATTTTATTGTGGTCTTTCTTTTCCTTGCTTCTTTCCTTCCTTCCTTCCTCCCTCCCTTTCTTCCTTTCTTTGCTCCCACCTATGAATGACAACATGTTTTATTTCTCTTTCTGTGCCAGGCTTATTTCACTTAACATAATTTTCTTCAAGCTCATCCAGGTTGCTGAGAATGGCGGAAGTTCATTCTTTTTTATGGCTCAGTAGTATTCCATTGTGTATATATACCACATTTTAAGAGAGCAGATTTTACATGTTCTTACCACATACATGCATGCAAAAGAGGTAACTATGGAAGGTGATGGATATATTCATTTGCTTATACATATATAAAAAATTAAGCAATAAGAACCACCCACAATTATTAATTAGAAGAAATTATCAAAGAAAGAAATGAAATCATTTTATATCACATGGCTTAGCTTTTAACATTTTCTTAGTGATAATTACATTAAAAACGGAATGCTGATCTAACCAAGAATTATTTAATAAATTGGACCCTGGATGGAGGAAAAATATATGGGAGAAGAGTAGAGGTGAAAAAGCCATTTCCTTCTCAATCATAGTAAACAGAAACATTTTTAAAATGTCAGTATAAACCCATTATTCTAAAAAAGTAGCTTAGAAATGAAATACTCAAGTATCTGATATTAGTTGCCTCTGTGAAGCAAAACTGAGGGTGTAGAAGGGAATTCTTGGGACAGTTGCTTTTCATAATAAAACTTAGAGAATTATTGTTGATACATTCTTATATAACAAATATAAAAATAGGGTAACTTTGATAATAGTGAAAGGAAAAAGTGAAAGAATTGCTAAAAAGACACTGGACACTTTTAAGTAGCACATGTTAGTTGCTCCCATGTATATACTCTTCTCTTCTCCACGGTAATGCAGTTTTGAGCTGACCTCATAGTAGCCCAGAATAAGGACCATATGTGTCAGCCTCCCATGCCTGTCGGTATAGTCATGTGACACTTTTGGCCAGTGAGATGTAAGCATCTGTGTCCTACAATAGCTTCTCAAAGCCTCTCTGAAGAAGCAGTGTACATAGCCCCACAAACTTAAGGCCATGCACAACTGAGTAATAAAAACAGAGAAGCCTACCTCTTGATTCAGGGGAATACTCTATCTGCCCTAAACTTGCCTTCTAAACTACAACAGTTATTTTTGGTTTTCTTGCACTCATAGTTGAAGTTAATTCTAATTCATAGGCACATTTTGCAACATTAATATTATTAAACTTTTAATTCAAGATAAAAAACCATGAAAACAAGAATCAGTCAAAACGTTAGGATAAGGAAGAGAATAAAACAGAATCAATATAGAGCATAATAATCAAAACAATATAGTTCTGGAGCTTGCATAAGAAGAAAGCTTATTGGAAAAGAATAAAAAGCCTAGAATGGTCAAAGTACATAAGAAACTGCGATTAAAGTTGCAATTCAGATTATTAGGTTAAAGTATGAATAATGGGTTATCATAAAATAAATGCATATAATATATAAATATGTATATTTATATGTAAATATATTTATTAAATATAATAAATACATTGAAAGAGTAAAAACTTTTCTGGGACTGTGAGAGTGAAAATCAGCTTGGACAAGAGAAGGAAAAAGCAGTCCTGTCATTCATAAGGCTGTCAGAACAGATAAAGCCAGCTCCGAAATTGACAGGAACCACAGTTTCTTCTAAAGTGATCCAACAGCTGCAAAATGCCAAAGCACTCTCTCTGAATAACTACTGATTTCTTAATAATGATGTTCTCAGATCAGTTTGCTATACCCATCTTTTAGTGGGGATACCCAATTGCTAAACCATCCTTGCTCTCAACCCCTCATTAACCCAGCCTTCAATCCCCACTTAATCCAGCTTCTCCAATCCCATTTCAGAAACAGTAATCACTCCAGAAGTGATCTTTCACTCCTTTATGTGCTCCTCAGAATATTTCCTCTTCAAGAACCCAAAATGTACAAAAGAAGTTTCTGTCCCCCCTGCCACTTTGTGGAGAGTGACATATCATGGATCTTCTGGAGTATCTTCTCTCACTCTGAGTCAGAAAATCTGATTTTGTCAGACTATAGGCTTGTTTCTAGACTTGATTGATTAGACTTTAGCAATATAACTGTATATCTTATAGTTAATGTATATAAAGTTGGCACTCTGTTTAAATTCTTTTCCTTCAAATAAACTCCAGATTAGAAATGAAATATTTAATGAAATGAAACCATTAGAAGAAAATATACCTGACCGTAAATGTAATATTTTGTTAGGATGGATTTTTTAAAAGAATCAGCACACTTACGTCAGAACCCATAAAGAAAAGTTTTGCCAGATTTGATTAAATAAACATTTTAAACTTTTATATAGTGAAAAAAGGAAAATTAAAGGGTAAATAGTAAATTGGGAAACATTTACAACCCATATGTTATAAAATATGCCTAATAAACTAAAAGGCTTTACCAGAGAAAACAATAGACAACAGATCAAGCGTGAAAATAAGGTTCAAATAAAATATGAAAAATGTTCAACTACTCTTACAATTAAAGAGATGTAGATTAGAACAGTGTGATGGGTCTAATTGTGTTACCCAAAAAAATATGTTGAAGTCCTAATCCCTAATACCTGTGAATGTGACTTACTTGGAAATGGTGTTTTTGCATATGTAATCAAGTTGAGGTCATTAGCATGGGCCCTAATCCAATGTGACTGGTATCCTTTTAAGAAGAGGAAATTTGGACACACAGACACACACGAAGAATGCCACATGACAACAGAGACAGAAACTGGAGTGATGCAGCTGCAAGCCAAGGAACACTTGGATTGCTAATCATCACCAGAAGCTAGAAGAAGGAAAGGCTGGATCCTCTCTTACAGATTTCAGTGGGAGCATGTCCCTGCTGACACCCTAACTGCAAACTTATAGCCTTTAGAACTGTGGGATAATAAATTTTTGTTGTTTTGAGCTTCCCAGTTTGTGGTATTGTACCTTGTTATGACAGCCCTAGGAGACTAATGCAAACAGTAATAAGTTACCATTTTTCAACTTTTGAGTAGTGTATTAGTTCATACCTGTTACTTATAACAAAATACCTAGAACTGGGTGATTTATAAGAAAACAAAATTCTTACAGTTTCGGAGGCTGGGAAATCCAAAGTTCAGAAAACACATCTGGTAACGTCTTGGTGGTGGCTTTACAGAAATGCAGGGTTCTCACACAGCAGAAAATGCTGGAGCAGAGAGAGTGATAGTTCCTCATTCACTCTCGTTTTAAAGCCCTCAGAACCATGCCCTTGATCACCATTATTAATCCATTCACTACGGCATGGTCCTACAATCTAATCATCTCTTCAAGGCCCCACTTTTAACCATGAAAGGATTTCCTACCCTCAACAGCTACAGTTGAAATTAAGTTTTAGGGGGACAGTCAACCCAGGCAGGTAGGTAAACATTTAAATGATTTTTATACACTGCTAAAGATGAAATCAAAATTAGTCTAATATTTATCTCGAGCAATTTGGCATAAATAAAGCTCATATATAATGAAACTTCAGTTTTATTTCTAGGAATTCATTCTAAAAATTAGTTGAAAATTAGGAAAAATATATAATGGAAGGGCATAATGAGTGCAATTTATAATAATATAAAATTGTAGAGAATATCTAACATTAGTAGATGTTTGATTACAATAGACTATGATACCACCCTTAAAACTAAAAAGATTTATATTTATTGAAATGGAAATTTAATCATTCTTTAGTGGCAAAAAAATTCATAGAAGATCTCATCTATAAAACATTTGAAAAGATATAATCCAACGTGTTAATAGTGGCTATTATCTACAAGGTAAAACACTATCTTTCTTTTTTTCCCTATATACATTTCCTCACTGTAAAATGACAAATACACACTTTTTGATTATATGCCACTCATTGATTCATTATTTTAACTAATGGAAATAATGCTTTGAATCATTTACTTTTTCCTTTAAAGTCAGTTTGGTTTCTTTCCCTTTCTTTTTTTTTTTTTTCATTTACGTTACTTTTAGCTATGCCAATTATGTTTTCTGCAGGGATATTAAGGTTAAAGTTACTAAATAAATGTGACCAGTACATTAAATAAGCAGTTTTCACAAAGTATAATTGCAAAAGCAATTTGATTTTGCTCCCCACAGTCTGTTTAAATCTAATCTGTGGTTGTTGTCCCCACCTTGATAACTGGATAAAAATTTGTGATTACTCTTAGGTAACAGAAATCATGCACACCTCACAATCTCAATTCAGTAACTAAAAATGCCAGTCCCAGATAATCATCAAACTTTGAATTTGATTTAAAATGAAATCTTTTCTTTCTCCCTAGTCGAGATGAACAGCAGGCAGAACTCAAATGAAGAAAATCCTGGTCTTTCTTCTCTCTCTCCTTATTGTTGTGTTTTTTCCACTTTTCCTTTAGGTTGATAATGGAACCTAAAGAAAAGAAAAGTTTGGAGGTAGAAGCAGCAGAGAGGAAAAGAGGCAGGGGACAGAAAAGTAATCATGTGACTGGTTCTCTCCTAAGACACTTGGTACTCTGGGAGTCTGGCAAATATTTAAAGCTGACACTTTCTGGGGAACATATCAGTGTTTCCTCAGGTACTCTCACCATGAACCTCCCCCTGCAACTTCCTGGCTGCAGGTGATGGATTTTCCTTGGGCTGTAGCCTCTCTCTACACCCTTGACTTTTCCTCTTCAAAGTCTTTGCTGTTAGGGTCCCAGGAGCTCACATCCTATACTGGATTCCAGGCCATAATGGTCTGTCTTACAACTCACTTACAGATGAAGCGTCTATTGCCTTCTTGCTGTGTTGCAGGCAGCAGGAAGCAGCAAGAATTTCCTTCTAACATCCGATTATATGTAGTTTATATTTTATATTAAGTTAATGGGAAGGGAAGTGATCTAGTCACAGCTAATGGCAGAGCACCAGCTTGAGACTCATTGTTGCTACCAATCATAAGAGAACATCCCAAATTCCTTGCATTTTAAAACACATTAGCTTGTTTCCCTCCAAGCTACCAAAAGTATCATCAACAGACTTATTTATTTTACCCATTCTCCAAATATTGTTCTCACTTCCTTGTCTTCAAATTGTAGGCTCTGGATTTTAAGAACACTTATTTATCTTAATTCTTTACCCCCCTCCCTTTCCTAAAATCACCTTACGTTTGCTTACTAAAAGCACCACACTGCCATAAGAAACAATATCTTAAACTTCCTGGCAGGGAGGTGTTAAAGCAGCTGGCCAGGATCCATGGGACCCATTCTCTCTTCCACCAAGGGAAAGAAAAGAAGGCAGGTAACACAGTCTAATTTCCTTGTCTAGTGGACTTCTGAGTAAATAGACTAATACTGATTGCTAGGAGGAAGAGACCTCCTTTCTGAAATGTCCTTAACAGGACGTCCTTGACTAAGGATTACCCATAATAAATGGAACTTAAGATCTATGAAGGATGGCTCCTTAGAGAATGTCACATAGGCTATGAAACTGCACTTGGTATAAAAGGAAACGTTTTGTAATTTAAACATGCCCTACTATGTAAGGAACCCCAAAGCCTCCCTTATACCTTCTTTATTTAGAGGTATATGTCACCACCCTTGATGTCCCAGACCTTGTTCTGCTTCATCCGAGCCTCTTGAATGCCTTGGATTTTTGCAATTATTTAGTGAAGTTTGATACTGAGTAAAATCTCTGAGTCATATGAATCTGACTTGACAATCTAACCTTGTATGTCAGCTTATTTCTTCAACTTCTTTTAAAGACATTCATCTTAGATTACCCTATATTAATATCAATACACTTTTCCCAGAAATTTTGTGCCTACTTCCAAAATATATTATACTGATATATTTTTTACCCTGACTTCAATTTATTTATGACTGTGATTATGTTTATACTTTGGAAAAGCACCTACAGATAGCATTTCAAAATTAACATTACAAATATTTCCAATATATAATTGGTTTGCTATACACATGGATGTTACTTGGACAATGAATGAACTGCCTTGGCCCCTAAAGGACTCTGTGTAATTTATTAATTCTTTCAGTAGATTTATGTCACCTTCTTAAATCTTTAGAATCATTTTAATTTTAATTTTTTTCGTTCTCCCTTGCTGATATTTGAATTTTATTTGTTTTCCTGATATTAAGTCCTGTACACAAGATCCTTTCCCTTTTTTATTTCTATGTGTCTAAGACGAGTCCTGAATTTGCTTTCTGTTCTTATCTGAGGACTCTAGTCCTTTTCCTGGTTGTTGTCCAATGACTTTATTGTTCTTTCTTTAGTCTTCTCTTTTCTGCCATTTTAGGATGCTAATAATTTGGTTTCTTTACCTAGGCTCTCCTCCAAAAATATCACTGAGCTAACTTAATACAATTAGCATCTATATTCCTAACAACCACCATAATGCTCAGTGTTTGAAGAATTGACATTAATTTTTGGCTAGGTCTGATTATAAACACAGGTCGATTGGATATGAACTAAATTCAAGAAATATTTGCAAGGTACTGTTCTGCAAACTGGAGCGTAAAAAGATTGTACTGTAATGGCTATGGTAAAGATTGAGAAGGGGAGAGAGACAACCCTGGTATAAGAGAAAAGGGAGAAATGAGATAAATAGAAACACTGTGATGAAAGAAGAGAGGAAATGATCTTTTAGTTGGAAAAAATGGTGAAGCTGTAATGCAAGAAGTGTCACTTGAACCCTGAGCCTTGATGCACGGGCTTTGAGGGTAGGATAGACTAAGAGGAAGGGGAGGGAAGATGCATGCAAGACTAGGGGAAGCAGCCTAGAGAAAATGGCTGGATATTTATGGATATTCAAAGGTCTTTAGGTTACTTTGTCAAGAGTTGTTATAGATGTCACATGCGTTGGTTCTTTTGAGTCAGAAAGAGAAATTTGATGTTTCTCTAAACATGATGAGAATTTCAGTGTAAAGTAAAACTACTCTGGTAGTTGAACTACCATTGAGTCAAAACTTTCACCTTTTGGGGGGCAGCTGTACTTATGTTAATAAAAGTGTTTGCAAATGCCCCTTGCCAACACAGTCAGGCCTCTGCTCTGCCCCTCCTCTGCTCCCCTTTCCACATTTTTACTTATCTAGAATTGACTAAAGTAAAAAATGTATTCAATAGTATTTTCCTCCAAGGACCCTCTTTAACATGACGATAGGTCAAAAGTTTATAGATTCTTGAACATTTTCTTCTTATTATTGAATTCCAAACTAGGATATCATCAAAGGCCTCATCAATAAGATATTATTTACAGGCCAGTGTTAAGTACTAAACATCAGAACTACATCTCTGCTTTAAAAAAAAGCAAAATAAGCCAACAGACAATACAGATCACAGGTAGATTTAGTACCATAGTTTTTTAAAACTGCTTTATAAAATGGAGGTAAAGACATTTTTCAATCATGGTTTTCATCACTGGAAATGACACTTCTCAATCTAGACTTCAGGAAATCCTGTGGGGAAGCCTGGCTCATCTCCTCACTTTCTTAGTGAGGTCTTTCCTCAACGCAGAATCTAAACTCCCACGCTCATCCTCATCCCTCACCCACATTGCACAGCACTCTTTCTGCTTTTATTTTCATTTTTAGAACTTTTTACTATTTAACATTTTAAAAAATTTGTTATTTTGTTTTCTGTCTCTCTAAGTAGAACGCAGACACCATGAAGACAGGGAATTTTATCTGTTTTGGTTACTGCTGTCTCTCTCCAATGCCTAGAATAGTTCCTGGTTCATTACAGATGCTAAGTAATATGTCTTGGATAAATGAATAAATTAATTTTATTCATTACAGAATCCCTGTTGGCATATATTTTGTATGCTAAATTATGAATGTAACATTTTGATTTTTTATTCATCTTACAACAGGGGAAATTATTATTCAAATATTTTAAAAAAATTTTGTAGTTACAAGGTTTGCAATGCTCCTTGGTGTAAAAAAAAAATTCAGAGATGGAAACTGTTTCCTAAAATTCAATTTAAATGTTTTAAATATTTTAAGGAAAACCAAAACACAGCAGAATTTTTCCACCTTGCCTTCTGACTGGGGTGTTGATGTTCTAGCAATTAGAAACTTCATTAGTGGCCATATGGCCAAATTATCTCACTAAGGACCTTTGAATTAATTTGCATTTTCATTATAATTCTGCTTCTAAATTGTATATATTATGTTTGATCATTCTTGTATTCTCAAAAGAATTGGGGAATTCTTACTTCATTGCAGAATATTTCATTAGGTGGGATGTAAATAGTATATGCATTCAAAATTTAACATTTTCTAAATTACTAGTTTATTAAGAATAAAAATAAAACTGAGTTATTTGCATCATTCGATTTGCCTCCTGACACTTCCCATGCATCTCTATGAGAGAACCTCTCCTATGATAATGTCATTATTTGTTTACTAGGTGGTTCAGTAACATTTTAAGAAAACTGCCATTTGTAAGTTAATCATGTCTCTATTTCAGTTAAATTAGAAATAAGGTGAACCTCTTAATTCAAGGAAAGTCTCTGAGAACTTCTCCCCAACTCCTCTACCTTCTCCACAAACAAAACCATATTAGATACAAGGACAGAGGGTACCTAATAACTTGGGAAAAGTGTAACAAGATTATTTATGATCTGGGGGAGACTGGCCCTTGCAGTCCTTTGGTTTATAAATCTGATCAGTGGGGAGGAAGTAGTAAATTAAAAAAGAGAACTCGGAGTCTCCTGGGAGAAAAACCATCAGCAATGGTAGGAAAAGAAATAAAGTAGCCTCCCTTCTCCCTCGAGGAGTTTACTATAAGGGAAGAGAAGGAGTTGGCCTCTGCAGGAGCAGACATGGAGATGGATTTGGAGATACAGGATTGTTTATTAGGGATCAATTCTGGTGAGATGAAGGAGGAGGAAGCAAGATTGGTCAGAGGAAAATGCAGTGCTGTGATGTGGGCCTGACCATGCCTGGCTAACCAGCCAGGGAGCTTAGAGGAGAGTATTACCAGTTAGAGTGACCCCTGTCAGGGTGGAATGGCTGGGCCTTTCTACCCTTGCCTTACTCGGTCACTGGATGTGGGCTGCCCTGAAAAGAGCATGATCTTGGATGAGGTTCCCTCTCACACTTTCTCTTGGATCACTCACTCTCGGGAAACCAGGTGCCATGTTGTTAGACAGCCCTCTGGAGAGGCCCACATGGTAAGGGACTGAGTGACCAGGTCAGTGAGATTGGAAATAGACCACCCACACCCACACACATAGTAGAACCTTCAGACACAACTACAGCCCCAGCCAACAGCTTGACTACAACCCTGTGAGAGACCTTGAGCCAGAGGCCCCTAGCTCAGCCACATGCTGATTCATGACCCACAGAAATTTGGGATAAAATTCTTGTTTTAAGATTCTAAGCTTTGTGGGTAATTTGTTAGCAGACATAGATAACTAATATAGCTGTGGCAGCTCCTGAAGGCAGCAAATCCTTCCTTGAAGGAGGATCAGGGCAACATATCTATCCTAGTTCACCTGTCTTGTCACCTGTATCCACTTCAACATGTATGTTTGGGTAGCACCTTCTCCAGAATTCTGCTGGGCCTCTTCCTGAGGAACATTTAAAAGAGAAAACAAACAGAACCGTCTACCTAGCCCCACTGCTGCAGGTGATCTCAGGGCCACAAATGACACTTACTTTATGTCCTCTGTACTATTTATTTTTCATCCCTGCATGTTCAGGCACCATCTCTGCTGCCCTTGGTGGCTTATGTGGTAGTATTATCCACATTCACCCCAAAAAGTCTGGTCCCTGCTCACCACATCCTTCTCGTGCCTGCATTTCTGCCTCTATCCATTTACACTTAAAGTTGGACAAGGGATTATCACAGGCACCCATGTGGATCATCTGTGTCCTATGTGAACTTCTCACTGTCCCCACTGTGTAATAGACCATCTTCCTGATAATCCAATTCAGTTACTTCTGCCAAGGTGGTGATGCTCTTTTTGCCCTAAATACCAAGACAGGAGTCACAGCTAATAATTCTACAGGAATTTTATGGTGTCCACTAGTGAAATTGTGACCCTTTTATAGATCAGGACCTTTAACCCCACAGAGCACAGAGTTGCAGGGACAGAAAGCACTAAGTCCCCCAGGTGTCTTTGGTTATGGTGGTAAAGGGAGCCACTCCTTCTGCACCTTAGTTTTGAAGCCCCTGAATTCTTCCTCTCAGAGACATAGTGCTGCATAAAATTCTTTGATTTAATGTGAATACTGCATCTTGGAGGACGACAGCTCATCCTCACAGAGAATTGTCTCTGATTTGGGGCTTTAGCTGTCCATTCAGCAGGCCATTTCAAAGCTCTACTAGTCCAGCAGCATCCGCACTGTGTGGTTTGTGATATAACCAGTGAATGTCGTGGGCTCACAATGGCACTTCTTTAACATCTGGAATACAACTCTGTGCCAGAGGTTGTTGGCACTTCACCTGCACCTGTGATAAGACATGTATTGCCAGTTGGGCATGAGTGATCCAGCTTCAAAGCCATCTGATTGCTTGCCTTCTCAGACCACTCCTGAGAGAAGATGCTTGAGACACTGAGTTTCTAAGATGCCAGATGGTTTTTAAGGATCAACACCTGTGAAAGAGAGGAAGAAGGAGCAGTATTAGGAAGAGGAAGAAGCTGAACTGTGAAACAATCCAACAAAGTCTCAGTGCACCCTGCCGGAAGTTCTGTAATGAATATTGCCATTGGAATGTCCCAAATCAGGCCAAAATGTCCAGGCAATCAGAAACCTTGCTTCTGCTTCCTGATTTTTTTTTGTCTGAGCAATGTGTCTGTAGGTATTGAGGATTCCCAGTTGCAGAATGGGAAGAAAGTTTATAAAACTACCATAATTTGTATCCTAAGAAACACCTATTTTTAATGGAGGCAGAGGGGCTCTAGGGCTTGTTTCGTAAGAACACAGGATTTGAGCCATTTAAGAATTTCAGGAAAGGTGAGGACTCCACTCTATGCACAACACACTAACCCCTCGCTCACACATAGAGAGCTGCTTTCATCCAGGTGGGATAGCAGCAGACGGTCAGTGTCAACAGTGGAAGAAATTGTTATTAGGGATTTCACAAAATGACTCAGAACTGGCCAGAACCAGAAATATCTAATTCCCATTCCAATGTGATTTGTGATCTAAAACCTTGCATAAAAATAGCATCAACTGCTTCAACACTAAAGGAATAATTATTAATAGCTTTTGAGACAGATGTTAAACTACTCTTCTTGGGTTGCATATAAGATTCATTTCTTTTTTTCTTATCAAATATGATTTATATTTAATAAAATCTATTTCTCCTGCAATCCTGAACTACAGATGCAATACTTGTGTAATCCAGCATAATGTGGCTTGTAGCTGCCAAGGGCCATAAATAATGAACCTCCTAAAGCAGTGTGATCAGGTTGCCCCTTGTATATGGGCTGCTGCAAACCAGTCTGACACCAGCTGCAGGCTATTTCTACTCAGTGGTTCAGCATACTGGGAATGAGAAGCCAGGGTTTCCATGGGAAAACCAATAGGTCAAAGCTAGAATATGTGGCCAAAAGTCATTATTTATTATGAAAGTTTAATGGGAATATAAATAGATTATATAGAAGAGAACATTAGTTAACCACATATACCACTTCAGAAATTAATATTAAGTATTATAGCTATCAAAATTGTATTAAAAGAAGAATATCATGTTCTGTGCCAAGATTTTGGAAATAGTTAAGTTGGTCTATTATCTAAGGTTGTGAGAACTGTGTCTACATTTGGTTCTTCTCTGAATTCACAAAAATCCTGAGAAAATAAACGCACTCATATAAGGGCATATGTTTTTGTTTTTTGTAATTATTATTATCAGGTAGGAGTTAATGATAGGTATTGGAGCTTATACAATTTAAAATATGATCCCAGCATATTGAGAACAGACTTTATGAAACCAACTCTTATATTTTAGGTTTACCTTAGAATCAACATATTCATCAATCACAAGATTCATAGTTCCTGAATATGACTTTCTCCTTTTGATTGCTTGGTTAAGCCGGTTGGGCAAGAAATGCTTTACTGAATGTGGTGGTGCCTTGACATTTTTTCAGAGACTGTCCTTTGGAGAAGACTGCTATAATTTTGGGTGCAATAAGTGACTTGCTTAAAACACAATATTTTAAAACATTATCTTGTGGATAATAGCTATTGAGGAGTGGAAGGATGAAAATTCACACTCACTTTCATGGCTTCTAAATAATCATTTGTCCCAAGTATTTAATATACCACAGATTGTGAGATAAATATGCTTTACATACCTTTCTGGTTTACTGGAAATAATAGTGAAAACTGTCAAATGTATTCCAGTACTTTCTGTTCCAGTTAATCATTGAAAAATTTAATGAATTTTTTGTCATATGTATATATCTGACTAGAACTTTAAAATGTTAGCTTTATGAGTGATGTAGCAGAACCTCTGCTGTCTGTATTATTTTGGAAGAAGAATATTCAAGGTATTGGATGCTCTGGAACACTTAAGACAATTTTTTATAATCTCACTTTTCTGTTTCTCTTTTTAATTCCTCTTCAGCCTATTCTATTAGACAAAGTCTTCTGTCCTTTTCTGATTTGAGCACTAATTCGTTTTCATTTCTCTCCCTACTACTGTCCTGTTTTCCTTCCCCTTTGGCCTCTGCCCTGACCTCTCCTCTATTCCCAAAACTCACTCTTCTATCTCTTCTACCCTGGCCTCAGCCACAGTTTAAAAATTTTCAGGATTAAGCAGACATCAAAAAAGCTGGGGACGTAAAATTCAGAAATCAAACCAGTAGAACTTAGAACAAAGAAAAAAAAGCATTTGTTTTTGCCAATGTACATGCCATTTTTACTCATTTTTGTTTCACCTTGTTCAGATGCAGTGGAAAATCAACACTGCTATTAGAAAAGCCAAGTACAGAAAGAGGATTACCACGAGTGGGAGCAGAAAAAAAATAAGCAAATCCAAAAAAAGAAGAAAGAAAGATACAACAATCTCAATAATTCATTGGACTTTCAAAAGGAGAGACAGGAACTGAAGCCACCAGAGATAGAAAAGTGGGAGGGGGAAGGGAGTTTAGGGAGAAATTGGTAAAGGGCCACAAAAAATGATTATATTGTGTAATGATAAAATTTAAAAAATGTTTTTTAAGTAGAAAAGCAAGTAGGAAATACTATTTCAAAATTTCCACATGTTAAGTTTGTAAATCCAATTTAGCCAAGTTTCTGTTGAAAAGATAAAGTAATCATAAGCCTACTTTTTTTAGATGTGAGCACTTAGTGATTGTTATGCTGTGTGGAGGATATTAACTGCAAATAATATTTTGACTTTCTTGCAATGTGTTGGAGTATTGACTCTATCAAAGGACCAATTGAGAAAAAATGTTTTTAAACTATACCTTAGGTAAAAACTTCATTCTCACAAGGAAGACATAGAGACAATTCCTTTTTTTTTTCTATGTCACTTAAAGGTAAATTCCTCAAAAGATGATAGTAGGAACTCACTTTCCAAAAGATTCCATGACATAATTATTTAGAAACCCAGATACTTAGAGGTAAGCTGCAAGTGATATTATGAATTAAAGAAGGTACAGTTAATTCAAAAACATCAGTGTTGCCGTAAAAGTGTTAATAAGTCATACTGTAGGTTTTTTTTTTTATATAAAAAGGTGAGGGTTTTGGTTTGAAGAATATTTTGCTTCAACGATTGATGGTTTTACTTATTGTGGTGTGTTTCTAGACTGTGTTTATAGATGGTGTATTTATAGACTGTACTGTGAATAAAGTAAAGTGACACCCCAATTGTGGGCTAACCTTTTAGAATATGTATTACTTAATTCCTATCCTTAATGTCACAACTGTTGATCACTTACCCTACTGACATTTTATTAACATTTACAGTCATTTATTAAAAGAACAGGTTTTATTTTATTGGTTTTTTCCCAACTACTAAGCAGACGTTTATTTCGACTCTCTTTTTCTTCATTTGGAGTCATCACTTCAGGTCATGGTGTGGTTGAGGAGGCTAGGTAAAGCCAGGTTCTCAATAGCATTTTCAGATTCTTTTAAAACTCTGCCACATCAGCTGCCCATTACAAAAATGTTCAAACCATGCTTTGCATGAAGGTCACTCAAAACCCTGATTTAAGTTAAAGCCCAGCTTGTGTAATAATGGCAAAAATTAATATAAAGTGTGCTAACATTGTTCTGAATTTATCACAGTTCATAACAATGTGAGACATGCTAACCAACGATTAATATATTTTTTTCCTGCAACATTATGCCTAAAAGGTCAGATTTGCATATGACAAAAGAGCATAAGGCTGATTAAAGTATCCATGATCTTTCAATCTTCTGGATCTTAAAATCACACCAACCTGGCAATTAGCCATTTGGCAAATGGACCATTGGTGCACCAGAAAGTTTTCTACATATGGTATATATTTGTCGTGTTAATGAATACCTGTATCTCATGGCTGAGGGGACTGTTGAGGTAGACTCTTTAGCAGGGTGGAGAGGCACTCATGTTTTGGAGTCAGATAGCACAGTTCTCTGGCTGTGAGACTGGGCATGTTATGTAACCTCTCAGTGTCTTGTTTTGCTCAACTGTAAAATAGAAATGTAGTAATAACTGCATCTTATAGGACTAATTTAAATGAGAAAATTCAAGGCAAGTACTTAGCACAGTGTCTTGCCTATAATATTCAATAAATATTAGTTGTTATTATTACTAATATCATATTGTTCTAGTTTTAGGTGCTACTGCCTTTACCGTAGCATGACTTTCCCTGAGTAATACAGCGCCTAGTTAAAGTGTCTAAGTTCCTGCTATGTTTGGATAGCCACACCTCCTTATGATTTTACAAGAGTTGAAGAGGTTTTTTTTTTTTTTTTAAAGCAAATACAATTCAGGTTTCAGCACCATCTTGTTCAATATTTAGTTGGAACATAAATAAGAATATATATATATAGTTCCTGAGTCATTACATGAACACTGTGTAGTATTTCCTCTGTCAGAAGCTGTGGAGGGACATTTCTGTAGTGGCTTTCAAAGTGTGGCTCCCTGATCAGTAGCGTCAGCCCAGTACTTGGGAACTTGTTATAATTTGGCCCCCATCCCAGACCTCTTGAGTCTGTTGAGGGGCTCAGCAAACTGTATTTGAACAAGCCGTCCTCATAATTCTGATGCACACTAAAGTTTGGGAACCACTGCTTTAGTGTTTCTAGAAACAGAGGGCTGGAAATAATAATGTTTGCTATGTAGAATTACTGTGTGAGAAAAGGTCATTTTAATTGGGGGAGATAATTTCAACTTTGTAGTCTTATATGCCAAAGATGAATTCAGCAAGGGAGTATTTGGCTATGGAGTGGGCCAAGTGAAGAACCTGAAGATGGGTAGATTTAGAAGAAAAAAAGGTAATAATTACAGCTGAAAGAAGAGCTTAGTGTTTGTTTAAAGAATCCTCGCTGTAGCAGGCTACCCTAGAATTATGTTAGAGTAGTAAAGGCGACACCCCAACCCTCGTAATACATAAAATGAAATTAAAGCAGTCAGTTTTGTAGCTCCTATTCTGCATTTTCTCTGATTTAACATTTAAGAGATTATAGTTATTTTAAAGTGTTTTGAAGTCAGAATAAAAATTAGTATGTGAGTGAGGAAAACTGGATGAGAAAAAGAAGAATAATGAAGTGCTAAAAACGTCCTAGAGTTTTTCTACTTACTCGAAACTGAATGTAGATAGAAAGTCCTTATATATGAATGTAGAGTCTCAGTGTTGTTTAATCCTCATTTCAGCCTTACCTAGTTACCTGTGCCTTTTATAAAAGGAACAATAATTGGCCCAATGAGTCCATGTAGTGTAATGAGAAGAATCCATGTTTTAGAAACGAAACTGATCTGGATTTAAACAACACTTACTAGTGATTTGATTTTAGGCAAATTATTTTAGAATCAGGTTTATAATCTGTAAAATAGGTTAACGAGGCCTACCCTTGGATGGAGTTTTGGTGGTGACTGGATTGGAAGAGGCTGTTACACTTGGTGGGTGGGGATCAGGGGTGCTGGGCACCCCACCACGGAGGGTATGCCCTACACTGCTATGCTCCACACTCATGCTCAGCACCCCCAAGACATTCACGTAGGTGAAAATCCTCTTTATGATTATCTAAGTCTAGAATTTAACTATGTTTATAAATATAAGGTATTTTTGCATTGTTTTAATATATACTTAGTTTTCCAGGAATGCAAATTACTAACATGTAAATAGAGGAAAGATTATACTTTGTTTTGTTTGTGTTTTCTTATCAAAAGTTGTTCACCCTTTTGTGGAAAAAAAAAAATCACATCACCAGCAGTGACGCTATGCATGTTATCTGATCATCGGTGAAATAGCCTGTTTTGGACCACATTTGAGGAGGCTATATTCCCAGTGATGCTTTGTATGGGTGCAAGCCAGTGACTATCTCATTGTGTCTTCTAGAGTAATCCTTCCTGAGCATCTCCTTCTTAAAAGAAAGTAATTGAAATATATTAATAAAACATTATATTAATTTAAATTACTTTCTGTTATTTCTCTTTCATATTATAGTTAGAGCATTAGATTATTTTTTAAAAATTATGAGTAAAGGTAGGTTATATGGTTTCTGAATCTCATTTTGGGATAGTAAATGTCAAATAACAAACTGTTCTGAAAAGATGTTAGATCTGAAGGCTGGGGTCTGTTTTAACCTTTGGAGAGGATCACATAAGGCAGTGGTAATGAAGCAATTAATACAATGTCTAGTGCATAGTAAGTGCTCGTGTGTAGCTATTGTTATCATGATTAGGAGGCAGTGGCACTGGTGGGATTGGGTACCAGTATAAGTCAATGCAGGTGGCTGCTCACAGCCAGGAAGTCTGTTTCCTGCCTGGAAATGTGCTTCTGGGTCAGCCTAATGCCAAGCATGTGCCCGTGGCAGCCTCTATTTCAGATGGCGGTGAGAGCAGCCTAGGAGTTCCAAACTTAATCCCAAGACTTTAAGAGAAGGGAGAGGCAGGGGCCAATCTGAACTGGAAATGATGGGAACATTAGGAATTGGATTCAACACATTGCTTCTCAATCCTCACTAGACGGACAGAAGTGCTGGGGGTGTTTCTGTCGCTACTATTACTCTTATTCTCTGGCCACTGGTCCAACCATCTGGTTGCCTGTGCAACTCCCTCAAGTGTTGCAGGTGTTACATTTGCAGTCCTTATGTTACCAGAGAAAATTATTTTTAAAAAGAGCCTGAAGAAGCATTTTAGGATATAGAGCTATTGCATTTTGAAATGACAGCAGTGGCCTGAAGTCTATAGCATCATAATCCATACTTAACTATAGCATCAACAGAAACTCTACAACTGTTTCTAATTTTCATTTGGTTTGTGAATTGTGACAGCTTCTCAGGACTAGGATATCTGCAGTGTTGTGGTCAATCAAATAAATAGTTGAATCCTTGAATGAGAATTTATAGATATTTCATGGACTAGATAATATTGCAAGATATGCTGGCATTCTTCCCATATGCTAAGCCCAGGTGTTATAAAAATAATTTCATAAAAACTGATGATGGATCATGTGCGATAATAGATATATTTTTGGTAAATGTAAAAACAAAATCCTTTCTATACCTAAGCTAGTTAGAAAGAACAGATTAAACCCCTTATTTAAGAAAACTTCTAGGCTGGCCAGTTAGCTCAGCTGATTAGAGCACAGCCTTCTAACACCAAGGTCAAGGGTTTGGTTCCCTGATCTGGCCAGAAGCAAAAGGAAAAAAAAAAAAAAATTGTGGAATTTTATGTGAAGGTAAGAAACAACCTGAATGATGTTTCTTAGGTAATTATAAGAAATACTCACCCATGTATTTCTACTTGCTTGTAATGTTG
>NW_007728082.1:16226-47015 GCF_000696425.1 Galeopterus variegatus | reverse complement strand
GCGAGAGGAAGCGAGAGAGAGAGAGAGAGAGTGAGAGAGAGAGAGAGAGAGAGAGAGAGAGAGAGAGAGGATGTGCCAAGTTCCTTTAAACAACCAGCTCTAGCAGGAACTAATAAAGTGGGAAGTCACTACCCCTCCCCCCAGGGAGAGCATTAATCCATTCATGAGGCATCTGCCCCCATGACCCAAACAATCCCAGCACTGTCACACTGGGGCTCAGATTTTGACATGAGCTTGCAGAGGGGACAGTATACCCAAACTCTATCACGTATTAACCAATATTATTTCCCCCTCTCTGGTTATTTCTCTTGCAGGGAACATTTCCCCCACTGGAGTAGCTAGTTAACTCTATTTTTAATCCCTCAGGGTACAGATATGAGGATATATAGAGAAGAAAAACCCCACGAGTCATCCTAATTTGGTTTTCAAAAGTCTAAACCTTTAGGAGAAGGAAGAGTTTTTGAAGATTAGACTAAACATTTTGGATGAGTGTAGGATCGCCTCTGCTCAATTTTTAGTGTAGCAAATAACTCCCTTAGGCTGGGTAAGGAAGAAGAAAGGAGCTAGAGATGTGTTAATGGTCCTTTGAGAGAGCATCCCTGTGTCCATGTCTTGGGCAAAGCCCAGAGATAGTGTAAGACCTTAAAGAAGAAATGACCGTAAGCTTCCTGTAAGTAACTGGGAGACATAGAGAGTTTTGCAGAGATACTCACACCTCCAGACTCACTGAGTTGAGGATTAGTTCAAAGTTAGCTTTTACCTTGTACCCAGATGATTCAAGGATCCAAGAATCCATGTCTCCCTCTCTCACTCCTTATTGCTTGGCCACATGAAAGTACTCTGGCACTTTAATAGAAACTTAAGAGGGAAGAATAGAAAATTAAAACCCACTAAGTAAACATACTTCTAAGAAACATACACTAAAAAAGATCTTCTCTTCTGAGAGGCTTGCAATTGATTTAAGTTGTTAAAGAATTATAAATTTATAATTTGTAGTCCATTCAAGCATGTGTACTGAGATTCATATTGACTACGCTATTTATACTGTGACTTATTCTAAAAAGAGTTAAGGACTATTGCAAAACTTTTAGAATTTTTTTCTACTTCTGATTTTGTTAAAGCAGTGTTTATGTAATGTGTCCCATTGAGATGGAGTGCAGATTACCTGGGTTTTCCATTCTGCTCATAACTGGTTAGCCTGATATATTCTAGTTCAGCTCTCTAACTATTATAATACCTAGAGGAGTTTTTTAGCTGGGTATTTTGCAAAAACAACAAAAAGATATTTTGATAGTAACCAAATCAATATACTATAGTAAGAACTCTAGTCTAGTATGTATATTTATATACAGTTCTTTGCAAAATCTGTTAGCTATCAATGTCTAGCGGCCACTACCCCTTTGCTTAGGGATAAGTAATAAGCTCAAATCTGCTCACAAAAATTCTGATTAGGAGAGAATCCCCTTTAGTGAGTGCCATGTTTCTTTTGTGCCATGATGTCTGTACTTTTGTTTCAAGGTTCTTGTGCCTGCACTCCCCACCCCCCCATATTTGTTTACAGAATCACTAAAAGGACAATTTTAAGCACAGAACCATTCTTGGTAAATACTCACAGGAGACTTTTCTTGTCCCATTCTTTCATGCCCCTGTATACTGCCTTATTGTCAATATTTGTCAAAAGCTGAATTTATCTCAACTAGGAAAAGCAATTACTAATGTAATCAAAATTGTTATAATTGTTCTGATTTTCAAATAACATAAGAGTTCTAAAAAATACTTTGAAGCCTCTTATTATACTCTACTTCAAACATGGAAGAAATAGAAATGTATAATCTAGTTGCATAAATCCCTGTAACGGAGGCTTTCTGGAAATAATTTTAATTGATTAATCTTTAGGTCAATTTGTTATTTTTAGATAACCAATAATGACTTTGTTTCATATCTTTAACCTCTGATTCATTCAATTTATTAAATTTTCAAAATAGTTACTTGATAAATACCAGATAATTTCTTCTAGTTATCTTGCTCTCTCACGATTTCCTTAACACTAAAGCAGCACTCGAATGCAGTTTCCCTAGAAGATTTATCTCCCTCTTTGGATCTTTAGCTAGAAAAAGAAAAGGTAATAGAGCATAAAGATTGTCTTTTTAAATATGATAAATGAGATATTTTCAAAATCTGTATGCTATCTAACATTACATGAATGTAGTGAATTAATTATATTGATATATAAAAATATAAATCATATTGACAATCTTTATTTGTGAAAATCTGCCAACTTCAAGTTCAGAGGCACAGTATAAAGGATTGTGTTCTTATCTAATATTACTGTCAAAATGTTAAAAGAACAGACTAAGAAAAATCTCTGTTTGGATGGTTTTACTACTCATCTAAAACAAAAAAGAAAAATAAGCTGGTTATGTGGATAATTAAGACTAAATCATCTTGCTTAAAATATATTGTTGTGGCAAATAGTTGTTGTATTAGTTTATGGTTTTAACACTTCACTCTGTTAATGTAGATCTAGCCTTTATGTGAATCTCAGGGACAACAGAACAGAGTACAGTCTAAATATAGCAAAATAGAGTTAGATTTATAACATAAATTCACCATCCTCTATTTAAGCAAGACTGACATCGCACTAAAAGCCTGATAGAGATTCAACATTTATTTACTTCAGAGTGCTGAATCAAGCCCAATGAAAAGTGATTTGTAAATTGCTTATTCAGTGAACTTGAATAAATAACTCACAGATCAATGTCTTACAAGAATTTGGTAACTGACCCATTTCATTTGAAACCATGCTACAGCCTATCGATTTCCTCCTCTAGATAATGTTGAGCAGGAAATGCTGGGGTAGAAGCAGGCCATTCTACTACCTGCCAACGAGGGCAGTTTATTTCCACAAAGAGGGGAAAATGTGGCTGACATTTAAAAATTATCCCTTTTTCCAGCTGCTATTACCACCCTCAGGACTAAGGAAGAGAAACCTCTGACATGAACCCCTTGCTTTAGAGGAGTAGGATCTGACTTTGTCACACCGTTTTTCATGGAACCAGGTGTCCAGGCCTCCTGGATGTATCCACCCAGAGTTCATGTTCCATCTATCTGGGTCATGCTTCAAGTATCTGGGACCCAAAGCCCACCTCCAGGACCTGCACAGGCTTCCTTCCAGGTCTCACTTTCTAAGTGTGGACCCCACTATACCTGGCTCTGAGGTATGGCCAAGTGGTGGCCATTTGCAGGGGGTTTGGATAAGCTTGGATGTCCAGCCTGGACTGTCCTCATGCGTGAGTGCAAGTTCCCTCATGTGACCAGAAGAGAAAGAGGAATCAATTATGGGCCAGAGATGGGGTCCCAGGGCCAGCTCTCTACTTGCTGGTACATTTGAGTGCATACCTCTAAGGAGTCCAAAAATCCCAACTTTAAACTTGACCTTCCAGATTGTCTTAAAGGCACATTTTTAAGGGGGGAAGATAGACCTTTTAATTAACATTGTGTCAGTTTGATTTGAAACTTTTAAATAGACGTACGGCATTTGGGCCTCCATTTGTACTGCCGTCTCAGGCCCTTCATTGTGAAGGACAGGTTTCCCAGCTACCACCCTTTCTCTCGACTCTTCTTCACAACCACACCGCCCGTGGTTTTCCTAGCTTGCCGCATCCCATGTGCTCATGCCCTACTTCTCTCCTCACCTGGTCTGTCTTAGGCACCTACAACTTCAACGAGTTTTCTCTTACTTATGCCACCCCTCTCTTCCTTGCTAGAAAAATCCAACGGGCATGATGTTCGAACCTAATCTTGTTCTCTTAGCAATATTTGACATTACTAATCACTTTCTCTTTTTGAAACACTCTTTGTTCTTGATTTCCAGGGTGCCAAGGTCTCCTTATTTTCTCCATATCTCTCTGGCTACTCCTCTCTTTGCCTTATTAGAAGTCCTCACTGGTCATTCTTAAGCTTTTATCTCTTCTCATTTAATATTTTCTTCCAGATCATTTCATCAGGGCTGTAACTACCATCTATACCAAGATGAATCTCAATATGATTCCTCTAGCCCAAATCTTTCCTCCGAGCCCTACACCCATATATCCACCTGCCTTCACTGCATTCCTCCTCTGATGTCTTATAGGTGCCTCAAAACGAATATGCCTAAACTGAAAAATGTATCTTATCCCCCAAACCTGGTATTCCTCTAATATTTACTAGAACATCATAATAGTACCATTATCCATTCAGCTTTGTAAATCACAAACATAGAAATTGTTATTTTCTGGAACTGAAAACCTGACTTTGAGAAAGCCCCCACCCTTCGGTTTTGTTTCTCTAAATTTCGTTCCTCTGAGTTTCTCTCTCCCTAAGTCTCTGTTCCCACGGGCAGGCTGAGCAGGCCCTACCCAGAGTGTAACATTGTAAGTGCTTCCCTGGGCTAGCCCAAGGGGTCTGTCTCCCCATTTCTCTGTTCCCATGAACAAGCTGTATCTGGAGCAGAACACCGTGACCGCCTTCCCAGGCTCTGCCGGATGCCAATCTTAACCCTACAAAACAAGACACCCACCTGCCTCTCGGCGCTGACGCCGTTTTTGGCTCAGCCCGGTAGGTCCACTTGCCACTTGCTAATAAAATCTTCTTTCCTTCCTTTACCTGGCTGGCGTCTCCTTCCTCAGCAACCATACAGAAATTTTTTTACACCTTTTAATTCTTGCCTCTCCTCCACATATAATATATCACTAAGTTCTCTTGGCTCTAATGAGTTTCTAATGTATATATTTCTCTTTTACTCTCCTCCAGATTTGGCCCTTCTCTACATCTCCAGCCTCACCCAGTACATATCAACCTTCTACTTCCTTTGCTCCAGCCCAGACTTTCTCAATATTTTTATCCCTAGGAACCCTTGAAATACTTTTCAGATTTCAGAGAATCCTGTGTAAAAATTATTTTATCTACAGCTCATAGTATGCTACTGTGAACATTAAATTGTAGGTAAAATAATTCAATAACAATTGTCAATGCTTTTTTTAGTAAAAAGTTATATTTTTCTGTGGATTTGTCTATTTTGGACAATATATTAGCCTACTCTCACACCTCTCTACAAATGATATTAACTCTAATGCAAGTCAGCATGTAAGGAAAGAAAACTCCAGCTTTTTCCTTATTTAAAATTTTATGTTTGACTTTTTAAAATATATCCAAGTGGACCTAAAAGCCTTATTACAAATTTCTACTAAATAAAAATGCTAATGGGGTTTGTTAGGTGGTATATGGCATGTACAAGAATAGTTGTATTTTTTCCTTATTAAAAGCTAAAAATCACTTTTTACCCAAATTTTTCTCAAAAAGTTAAATTTATCTTACTGTATTTCAAATTATTGCCAATCTTTTTTTAAATGAATTCAAAAATATTTATGACAAATATAATAAATTTATTTTACATAATTGGCTTGAGCCAAATGGAATTTCATTTTTCTAATGATAGACTCTGTAAATTTCCTTTAAATAAATGTAATAGGCTGATTTTAATTAATGGTATTTCAACATAAAAATTTATTGATAATGTTGAATACTAAAGCTACCAAAACCATAAGGCAAAGCACTATGAATAAAAATATCACTAAGCACAATTTTATGCAAGACTGAAAAATATTTTCTGACTGAGTCACATATCAGGCTCAGACATAGACATAGATAGTTGTAAAATTTTTATACATGTATTTTGGTTTCTTGAACTCTTTTATAGGTTTATACATGCATAAGCTAAAAATAAAAAAATGGAATTTGTCTCTTTAATGTGAAACATGTTTTTCACTTCACAAATACTAAAAAATGAAGTTCTTAGACTGAGCAAGAGAGTAAGAGAAAGGGCTTCTCACCTGGCCAGGTACTTGTGTTGAATGGGAGGGAAAAATGGCAGTTTTATTCTGTGGTTCTTTCAGCTGGATTTCAGTAAGACTAGAGACTTGCTGATAATTTTTCTCCCTCTCAAATCCAAGGAGCATGGGAAACGTTCCAAGGTTTCCAGTTGCAACATGATTCTTTCTAATGATTCTTTTTCTTTTAAAGCCAAGCATCTTGTCACTTGAAGTCAAAACATTTTCTTCAGAGCCTTGCAGAGACTTGTCCGACTGGTTTAGGTGATGAAAAATGTTTGCTAGGCAGGTTATTTTTTGCAGCTATTCATCATCATCCAAGCTCTTAGTAAAACTGACCTTTTGTATTCTCTCTGCAGGTATTCCTGAAATTTAGCCTTCAACTCAAACATCCTACAAAGAACTTACCCTCTATTAAGAATACAGATTTCTGTAGGTAGCAGATTTATGTTGTCTTCGTCCAGTTTTCCAAAAATTATTGAGTGAATTGGTCTTTGTTTAATAAAGTTAATCATTTTTATAGCATCACCAAATGCCCTTTAATTCCATGTCAAAGAGTTTTTGATACTAGCACCTTTCAGTAAAGAAATCAGTTAGTATGACAACATTGGGATTTTTTTTTTTTTTTTTTTGGTACAGAAGATGCAGAAGCCTTCACACAGCTAATCATTGATAGGCCCCATCAGCACAGATGCCCACATAGTCCTATAAGACAGATCTTTTGTTTCCAAATATGGCACAATATTAAATAGATCTTGGCCTTTGCTTGTTTGCATAAGCTACATGCAGCAGAAAAAGCTGTCTTGAATTTTACCACCGTCTAGAAATCAAACAAATGCTACAACATTACATTTATTTATGAAATCTACTGAGTCATCAACGTACATTGGGAAGTTCCTGTTTTTCAGTTTATTATCCCAGAGCTCTTCAGCATCATGTGGCATGTCATCAACATGATGTCTTATCATACCATGTACTATAGAACGTCTAGAAATCAAACAAATGCTACAACATTACATTTATTTATGAAATCTACTGAGTCATCAAGGTACATTGGGAAGTTCCTGTTTTTCAGTTTATTATCCCAGAGCTCTTCAGCATCATGTGGCATGTCATCAACATGATGGCTTATCATACCATGTACTATAGAAACTTTTCAAGTTCTCATACTACAACTTGTCCTATCATTTTCCTCACTGTATATTTTTATGCTGCCATTGTTAGGTTCTCACCAAGTACATGATTTTTTTCACTTCTTGGGCAATAGTTCAATTACTAAGAACTTGCTTCCTGAACTTTTTCACTAAATGTGGTTTTTTTAAACAAAACTTTTACTCTTATTTTGAGATCCCAATATCCATCTAAAATAATCAGCATCTATGCTGGCTGATTTTTACTCCAGTGTCTTTTACGTTTTCCTGCATAAATTGATTCATTTGTACAATGGAACAACAACAACTTAGATAACCAATTCATGCAAAGCCCATTAACAATTAGTTTTTATTGTAAAATGAAATTATCTTGTATCGCTTCTTGCACTAGTACAGTGAAATGAGTGAGATGTTTGTAATTTTTCTCACTAACTTTATCAGAATTATCCACAGACCAAGGCCTGAAATCCTTTTCTTCCATCTCAGCTTCATCTTGAAAAATTGCCATGTTGGAATGTCAGATATTTTGGAAAATGTAAACATTGATAAAGTATAAAATAAAATGCCATAATAAATGTCTTAGTTTGGGCTGTTATAACAAATTACCATACACTGGGTGGCTTAAACACCGAACATTTATTTCTCACTTTTCTGGAGGCTGGGAAGTTCAAGGTCAAAGTGCTGGAAGGTCAGGTGTCTGTTGAGGTCCCTCTTCCTGGTTTGCAAAGTTCATCTTCTCATTGTGTCCTCACATGGCAGACAACAGAGAGAAAGGAAGAAATCTCTCTCATTTTTCTTTTATATAAGGGCACTAATCCCATCATGAAGGTTCCATCTTCATGCCCTAATTATATCCCAAAGTCCCCATCTCCTAATACCATCCTGCTGGGAGTTAGGGTTTCAACATATGAATTTTGGGGGGACACAAACATATAGTCCATAACAATAACAAATGGGAAAAAATTACAAGAACATAAAAATTCTACAATATAATTCACTTCTAACCTACACAATTCTTATTCTACAACATTTATAGCAACAGGAAAGCTGCATGAGAGAAACTGAGTCATGACACATAAAAACACCTTCTTTAGAAGAAAAATTTCCCCACAATTTTCTATTACGTGGTAGAGCCTAGTCAGTGACATATAAATGATTGTGGAAGACAATTTGGAAGGGAAATGCTAACATCATCAATCTACTACCCTTTCTTTTGTGCAGTCCATGCTCACTATTTATCACTGACCTTCCCTATCTCACAGAAAACCTAAGAATGCACTTGTTCAAATGAACACAGACCTACTGCACACTGTTGTTTGGAGCTGCAAGATGTTCATGAAATTGCTATCAGGGCCACTCAGTAACAAGCCATCACTGCAAGTACTAACATTGTGTGCTGCGTGAAGTGTATTGTTTTTTAAAAATATTTTTATTATGAAATATTTATTTATTTTTTAGATAATTTATTATACATACAGGTGGGGTACAACATTGATTTTGAATAATTGTGTACAAGATGTGGTGGTTAGATCAGTATAATTAGCTTATTCATCATTACAATATGCAGTCATTCTTTGTGTCCATTGACCAAATCTTCATTAGCTCCCCTCCCTCTCCCCCTCCCCTCCCTTTTACCACGTCTAGTTTTCTAAAAGTTCAGCGTGTTACTGTGATTGTTGTTTCTTTCTTCCTTTCTCTCTGTCTCTCTTTATTGTTCATTTGTTTATTCAATTCCTGGTTATGAGTAAGAATATGTGGTATTTCTCTTTCTATACCTGGGTTATTTCACTTAGAATAATTTTCTTCAGGCTCATTCACATTGCTGCGAATGGTAGAATTTCATTATTTTTTATGACTGAATATATTCCATTCTGTATATATACCACAATTTCCTTATCCAGCCATCCATTGATGGATATTTAGGTTGGTTCCATTGCCTAGCTATTGTAAATAGAGCTGCAGTAAACATAAAGTGCAGGTATCCTTTCGATCTGATGTTTTCCAATCCTCTGGATATATCCCCAGTAGTGAGATTGCTGGATCATATGGAAGTTTTGTCTGTAGGTGTTTGAGGAAACTCCATACTGTTCTCCATAATGGCTGTACTAATTTACAGTCCCACCAACAGTGCAAAAGGTTCCTCTTTCTCCACATCCTCACCAGCATTTGTTATTCTCTGTCTTCTTTAATAATAGCCAGTCTGACAGGGTGAGGTGGTATCTCAAAGTGGTGATATTTCAAAGTGGTTTTCATTTGCATTTCCCTGATGATTAGTGATATTGAGCATTTTTTCATATACCTGTTGGCCATTTGTATGTCTTCCTTTGAGAAATGTCTATTCATCTCTTTTGCCCATTTTTTAAATTGGATTATTTGGTTTTTGCTGTAAAGTTGTCTATGCATGAAGTTTTTATTTTTTTTAAAAAAGCTTTTCTGTTTTTTCTCCCATTCTAATGAAACCTCTAGTGACATCTTATAGAACCCCAGATTTCCATGGAAACTTGGTTGACAAGCCTGCTTTAGTTATCCTGATTTATTTCATTTCCTGGAGTGTACCATGGTCTTCCAACTTTATGTTCTTCATATTGTCATCTCTTCTCTTGGAATGCCCCTGCCCCATTGATTCCTGATACCCAAGACTCTGAATTAATTCATATTCCCTCATTATTCCCTTTCACAGTTCCCTTTATTGCTGTTCATAGCACTTACCAAAATAGTACTTGAATAATTAATAATGTCAATAGTGGTTTAACATCTTTTTCTTCTACTTGGACATAAATAGCAGGGCCCATGTCTTTGTGTTAACTGCTATATCTCCATCCTACACTATGATCAAGGCCTCCAGGAATAATGCTTAGCCTGACTTTTGTTGCTTGAAATTTATGGAGATAGTATATGAACAAATTAATGAATGAGCTGAAGACACAGGGCTCTAACAGGTAGTGGGCACAAAAACCAGGACAACACAGTAGATTGCGCAGCTGGCCCAAGATTTTCTGTGAACACTTCTATTTGCATTATTCAATAGGAAAGCTGAGAAGACAGGGAACAGGCCCAAAGGAATCTTTTCAGAACAGTATCAGATTTTCATCTTAAAAACTGAGTCTTCGGGATGTAAATTACAATAAAATTTTGGAAACATAGAGTTCCAACTTCATGTGACACAAAATACGTTTAATTTTCTGGCATGAAATTCCTAATGCCTCTTGTGTGCAGCAGAGTTTCTCAGGTGAATTTTTTTTTTCAAAATCCTAGGAATAAAATGACTTACTGAGCAAGGAAGCAGCTGTTTTTGTGAGATGACTGGTTCTTAAATAAGGGCCTTGGTTCCATTTTGTCCATAAGGTGTATTCTATGCCTCCAGATATCATATGCTCCTTTCCTGGGGAATATGAATTGAGAAAATGAGAAGGAGGAAACAAAGGGGCTTCTAGTTTCAATGCTGTGTGTATATTTTAGTTCTAATGACTACAGAGGGGGAGTTTTTATAATGCTTCCATGCAAAGGCATTCTCTGGCAGAAGGTAAAAACTCCAAGCCGAGCAGTTATTAATATCTTCCCAGAGACACTGCTAAATAGTAATACAAAATACTTCCTCTGTACTTTCTCCACCCTATGCCAAATTAATAAATGAATTTTGGAGTTAGAGTCTGAATCTGAGGTTTCTGTATTTGTGATAAATAAGAAGTTTTTGCATTCAGCAGACCATAAAAAAGAATGCATGTTGAAATCAGGCTTTTGAATTCAGATCAGTTCAAATTCTGTTCGTCCTTTTCTCTTTGACCTTGGTAAAGGTATAATATTTGTCCTTTCAGAGCATTAAAGAACTATTACGATTGGAAGAAAACATATTAACAGAAATTCATAATAAAACATGTAAACCTTTGTTCCAGTAGACATAATATTTTCTCTTCATTATGAATTTTTCAAGTAACAAAATCTACTCTAAGAAATATCTTCACCGTGTTTTTTTCCCTTTTGGTTTATCATTCAAATTCAGCAAAAAATTTTAGCTTTATAAAAAAAAAAACAAATAAAGAAAACATTATGGAAAGAGTGATAAAAACCAGATGGCAGAATATGAGGCCCTTGACTCCCTTTCCCCAATGAACACACCAATTCAACAATAATACATATACGAATTCCCTTTGTGAGAAATCCACAAACTAGTTGTGAGTCTTCTGCACCCCAGATGAAGGCAAAATCAGCCACATTTAAGCCAGTAGGAAAATTCAAGATACCATCTCACCATAACCCCTATCCCTGGCCCAGAAATATAAGATCATAAAGAAACCATCAAATCCCAGCTTGTCCTCGAAGAGGGAAAGAATTGGACCACACATTCAATGTTTCAAATTCTCCACGGGCCACCCAAGTACTACCTGCTATCTTGCCTGTCTCAGTGCACTAATGGGACCTGGAATATTATAAATGCTTGCAAGATAGTGAGAACAAAAATTATGTTTAAACTGGCAAACAGTCACCATAGTCCCCAACCCTCAGCTCAGTGCACAGCAAGTAGATGAAAAACTACTGATTCCAGCTCCTTCCTGGGGAAGAAATGAATTGGACCATGCATTCAATACTACAATTTTTATAGGGCAGCCCATAGGACTGGCTTTTGTTTTGCCTCTCTCCAAGTACCGACAGGACCTGGGCATACTCTAGCTGTGTTGGGCCAGTGAGAACAAAGATGCAGCTTGAAAGAGCAGTTGCCATAGCCCTTCCCCCGTGCTCAGTGCAGAGTGTATAGACAAAAAAGCCTCACCTCCAAGTTTCTCGCCGGGAGGCTGTCCAGAGAAATGGCTTCTGTTTTGCCTGTGACAGAGCATTGACAGGACCCAGCATACTCTATATGCCTGGGGGCCAGTGAGAACAAAGATTGTGGTTTGATCTACCATGCAACCAGTTACTACAGTCCCTCCCCCTGGGCCTAGCACAGAGCAAATGGGAAAACACACACACACACACACACACACACACACACACACACACACACACACACCCCAAAAACCCAGATCCTAGTCTCTCCTTAGAAAGAGAAAGAGTTGAACAAGGTCTCTAACAATCCTGCTTTCCATGACTGCCAAAGGGCTTGGATTCAGTCTCATTTGTCTCAAAGTGCTGACAGAACATGGCAGACTCTAGAAACCTGGGGTCTTCTAAGAACAAAGAAAGCAAGTTGAAATAGCATGAAGTTTTGAGTGGTCCCTAGAATCTCTGTCCAGACTACTTGGTGAGGACCTTATCCTATACAGGCCAGTTTATAACAACTGGAGAAGTAGCTGGTTTTTTTTTTTTTTTTTTTTTTAATGTGTGGATACCAACACAGACAGTCAAGGAAAATAAATAAGAAAATGTGTCCCAAACAAAGGAACAAAATAAATCTTCCAAAACTGATCCTTATTTACCTGACAAAGAATTCAAAATAATGGTCATGAAGATGCTTAAAGATGGTAGGAGAACAATGTAAGCATAAAGTAAAAATTTCAACAAAGAGAAAAATCAGTTATGCCTCACTTAATGATGGAGAAACATTCTGAGTAATGTGTCATTAGACAATTTTGTCATCGTGTGAACATCACAGAGAATACATACATAAACCTTGATGCTATAGCCCACCACAAACCTCAACTATATGGTATAACCTATAGCTCCAACTACCCCTGTATATACAGTTTGTCATTGACCAAAATGTTGTTATGTGGTACATAACTGTATTAAAAAGTACCAAAAAGAAATCTTGGAGCTGACTAAATGGCAAAATTCAATAGCAGACTAGATCAAATTGAAGAAAGGATCAGCAGACTCAAAGACAGGTCACTGGAAATTATCCAATTAAATAAACGAAAAGAAAAAGAATTAAGAAGGCTTAAGAAAGTTTAAAGACTTATAGGACCTCATCAGGTGAACCATTATATGCATTATGAGTGCCGCCCGAGGGAAAAAGAGAAAGAGAAGAATGTTTTTCAAGGAAATAATAGCTGAAAACTTCCCAAATGTGAAGAAAGAAATGGTTTAAACAGTAAAAGAAAAACAACTTGTCACATATAAGGGAACCTCCATAAGACTATATCGCTAGGTATATCAGCAGAAACCTTGCAGGCCAGAAGAAAATGAGATGATATATTCAGAGTGCTGAAAAACAAAAAGCAAAAAGCATCAACAACAAAAAAAGCCCTCTGCCAACCAAGAATACTATGCCTAGCAAAGCTGTCCTTCAAAAATGAAGAAGAAATAAAGACTTTTCAGACAAACAAAAGCTGAGAGAGTGCATCACCACTAAATTTGCCTTTCAAGAAATGCTATGGGGCGTTCTTCAAGTTGAAATGAAAGAACGTTAAAAAGTAACATGAAAGCATATGAAAGTATGAAAATCACTGGTAAAGGTAAATATATATCACAAATACAAATACTGTAATGCTGTAATGGTATTGGTTAAATCACCTTTACTTCTAGTATAAAAGTTAAAAGACAAAAGTATTAAAATAACTATAAATATAAAATTGTTAATTGCTATACAACATAAAATATGTAAATTGTGATATCAACAACATAAAAAGTTGAAGGAAGAAGTAAAATTGTTGAGTTTTTATATGTGATTAAAGTTAATTTGTTATCATCATAAAATAGATTATTATAAAATGTTTTATGTAAGCTCCATGGTAATCACAAAAATAATACCTACAGAAGATACACATATGCAAAAGAGAAGGAAATCAAAGTATACCAATACAAAAATCAATAAAATACAGAGAAAGACAGCAAGAGAGGAAAAGAGGGAAAGAGGAAGTACAAGACAGAAAACAATTAACAAAATGTCAATAGGAAGTCCTTCGCTATATAATTATTTTAAACGTAAATGGGTTAAACTCTCCAATCAAAATATAAAGTCTGCTGAATACATACAAAAAATAAGGTCCAACTATAAGTTGGTTACAAAAATTCACTTCAGATTTAAGGACATACATAGGCTGAAAGTGAAGGGGTGAAAAAAGATATTCCATGCAAATGGGAATCAAAAGAGAACAGAGATTGCTCAGACATATTAGGCTTTCTCAGACAAAATAGGCTTTAAGTCAAAACCTGTCACAAGAGACAAAGGACAATATATGATGCTTAAAAGGTCAATTTGCCAGGGAAATACAACAATTATAAATATATATGAACTCAATATCAGAGCACCTAAATATATAAAGCAAATATTAACAGAACTGAAGGGAGAAATAGCTAGCAATATAATATTAGTGGGAGACATAATACCCTATTTTCAATAATGGACAGAATGTTCAGACAGAAAATCAATAATGTACTTGAACAATATTATAGATCAAATGGACCCAGCAGACATATATAGAGCATCCCACCCAGCAGCAGCAGAATGTATATTCTTTTCAAGCACATACAGGACATACTCCAGGATAGATCACATGTTAGTTCACAAAAGAATTCTTAAAAATTTAAGAACTTCGAGTTTATGCCAAGCATATTTTCCAACTACAATGAAATTAAACAAGAAATCATAACAGAAGGAAAGCTAAAAAATTCATGGGTATGTGGTAATTAACCAAGATATTTCTGAGCAACCAATGAGTTAAAGAACAAATCAAAAAGGAAATTAGAAAATCTCTTGAGACAAACAAAAATGAAAACACATCATACTAAAATCTATGGAATGCAGCTAAAACAGTACTAAGATGGAACTTTATAATGATAAATACTTACATTATTAAAAGAGAATAAAAATCTCAAATAAAGAACCAAACTTTACACCTAAAGTAACTAGAAAAAGAACAAACTAAGCAGAAAGTTAGAAGGAAGGGAATAGCAGAGATTAGAACAGAAATAAACAAAATAGAAACTGGAAAAACAGTAGAAGAATCAATGAAAGCAAGTGTTGGTTTTTTGGAAAGATAAACAAAATTGACAAACATTTGCTAGACTAAGAAAAAAGAGAGAACACTTAAAAATCACAAATGAAAAAGGAGACATTACAATTGATGTCACAGAAATACAAGGAATCATAAGAGATGACTGAAAAATTATATGCTAACAAATTTGGTAAGCTAGAAGAAGTGGATAAATTCCAAGAAATTTACAACCTCCCAAATGAATTGTGATGAAATAGAAAATCTAAACAGATTTACAAGTAGTAAGGAGATTGAATCGGTAATCAGAAACCTCCCAACAATGAAAAGCCTAGGGCCAGATGACTTCACTGATAAATTCCACCAAACTTTTAATGAAAAATTAACAGTTTTTTTCAAACTCTTACAAAAAAATTGACAAGAGGTAATCAGAAACCTCCCAACAATGAAAAGCCTAGGGCCAGATGACTTCACTGATAAATTCCGCCAAACTTTTAATGAAAAATTAACAGTTTTTTTCAAACTCTTACAAAAAAATTGACAAGGAAGGAAACTTTCAAACTTATTTTATGAGGTCAGTATTACCCTGATACCAAAGCCAGACAAAGATACTACAAGAAGAGAAAACTATTGGCTATTATCCCTAATGAATGTAGATGCAAAAATACTCAACAGAATACTAGTAAACTGAATTCAACAGCACATTAAAAGTATTATACACCATGACCAAGTGAGATTTATCCCTGGGACGTAAGGATGTTTCAACATATGCAAACCAATTAATGTGGTACACCACATTAACAGAATGAAAGATAAAAAAATAATCATACCAGTAGATGCAGAAAAAGCATTTGACAAAATTCAACAGATTTTTATGATAAATACTCTCAACAAACTTATAGTAGAAGGAAATTACCTCGACATAGAAAGGGCCACGTATAAAAAGTCCACAGCTATCATCATGCTCAATGATGAACAACTGAAAGTTTTCCTTCAAGATTGGGAAGAAGGCAAGGATGCCCATTCTTGCCATTCTATTTAATATAGTAATGGAAGTCCTAGCCAGAGGAAAGAAAAAGAAATAAAGAGGCATTGAAACCAGAAACAAAGAAAATTATCTCTGTTTACATTTGACATGATATTTTATGTAGTATACCCTAAAATACTTAGGAATAAACTTGGCTAAAGTGGTGATAGTCTTGTACACTAAAAACTATAAAACATTGATGAATGAAATTAAAGAAGACACAAATAAATGGAAAGAAATCCTGCATTAGTGGTTTGGAAGCCTTAATATTGTTAAAATGGCCATACTATCCAAAGTGGTGCACAGATTCAATCCAATCCCTACTAAAATGCCTATGGCATTTTTTACAGAAATAGAAATATCTATTTTAAAATTTATATAGAACCACAAAGGACCATAAATAGCCAAAACAATTTTGAGAAAAAAAGAACAAAGCTGGAGGTCATATAGACCAATAGGATAGAATAGAGTCCAGAAATAAACCCACACATATACAGCCAACTGACCTTGATTGACAAAGGTGCCAAGAATATACAATAGGGAAAGGCTAGTTTCTTCAAAAAATGGTGCTGGGAAAACTAGATATCTATATGCAAAATGTAAAACTGGACCCCTATCTTACACTATACACAGAAATCAACTAAAATGGATTAAAGACTTATATTATGGGACCCGAAACTGCAAAACTTTCAGAAGAAAACATAGGGAAAATCTTCATGACAGTGGTCTTGGAAATGATTTATTAGATTTAATACAAAAAGTAGGGGCAACAAAAGCAAAATTGGACAAGTGGGACTTCATCAAACTAAAAAGCTTCTGCACAGAAGAGGAAACTATCAACAGAGTGAAAAAGGCAACTTATGAAATGGGAGAAAATATTTGCAAACCATATATCTGATAAGGGGCTAATATCCAAAATGTATAAGGCACTCCTACAAGTCATTAGCAAAACAACCTTGTAACCCATTTTTAAAAAATGGGCTAAGTACTTGAATAGACATTTTCCCAAAGAAGACAAACATACAAATGGCCAATGAGTATATGAAAAGATGTTCAACCCTACTAATATTCAGAGAAATGCAAATCAAAACCACAATGCAATTTCTCTTCACACCTGTCAGGATTGCTATTTCAAAAAAAAAAAAAAAAAAAAAAACCAGAAAGAAATAGAAAAGACAGTGTTGGTGAGAATGTGGGGAAATTGGAACACTTCTACACTGTTGGTGATAATACAGAATGATGCAGTCACTGTGGAAAATAGTATGTGAAGGTTCCTCAAAAATTAAAAATAGAACTACCATATGACCCATCCATTCCACTACTGGGTATATATAAAGAATTGAAAATAGTATCTTGAAAATATTCATTCCCATGTTCACTGCAGCATTATCCACAACAGCCAAGATGTAAAAACAGCTTAAATACCACTGACAGATGAGTAGATAAAGAAAATATTCTATATAAACACAATGAAATATTATCCAGCCTTAAAAAAGAAAGAATCCCATCATATGAGACTACATGGATGAACCTTGAGGACATTCTACTACATAAAATAAGCCAGTCACAGAAGGACACATACCACATGGTTCCACTCATATGAGGTATCTGATATAGTAAAAAACCAGAGAGTAGAATGGTGGTTGCCAGGGACAGGGGAGATGGAGAAATGGGGAGTTGCTACTCGAAGGGTATATATTTTCAGTTATGCAAGTTGAATGAGTTCTAGTGATCTGATATACAGCATCATGCCTATAATTAACAATACTGTATTGTACACTTAAAAATGTGTTAAGATCTCATGTTAAACATTCTTACCACAATAAGAAAATGGAAAGTAAAAGAAAGCATTATACCTCAAATGAAAAATTGAATTAGTGTATCTGTCACAGAAAAAAATAAATTTACTTTTTATTTCTCCAAGATTTAAAACCTTAAATGACCTCTATAAATGGGTAACATTCATATTTTAACAAGTGATTAAGCGAAAATTGATCTTGGTGGAAAATACGTTTTCTAAATATTCTACTGCAAGAATGACTCAGTCCATGCCAACTTGCTTCATTTCCAAATGCCTGGGTCAGGCACTACGTGAAAAGTTGAGTGATTCTGATAGAAAAAACTCCTTAAATTGTAGGATTCAACTTGAGCATATAGTAGGCTGTTTTGCATAGAGAATTTGGTTCACCGCCAAATGATTGATGTCATTTCTTTAAGTATTGCTCATAGAAATCAGCATTTTCCAATGTAGTCATGTATTCTCAGAAAGCAAACAATGTGGGACTCTCTACCAAGAACAAATAATTTACAGTCTGTGAAGCCAAAGTCAGCCAGAATGGAGATAGCCCTTAACATTAACATTTTACAGAATCATTATTCTCCTAACCAATAAGTTTCACTGGTATCATTTAATTAATAAAACATGTTTTAAGAGTAAGCATTACAGCAGCAGTAATGGAGTAGATTAATACAGAAATGTATGGACGTATTTAGCACAGAAGTTTATATTCTGTAGGTAAAACGAATTTTCCTTTAAACTTTCTCTAACTCACTGCTCCCAGAAAATAAATGAAAAGAAACTGTTTCAACATTTTATAAAATGAAATAACTTTAAGTTCCATCTAATATTTTCATTCCTTTATTGCTTTTTTAAATTTCAAGTTGCAAGACAGGTGCAATTTTTAAGATACTAGAAATGTGTGTTTTTCTATTGCCTGGAGAAAGAGAACAAGTAGTGGGAGGGTTGTGAATAGCTGTGTAAGTAGACATCTGGATGAAAAGATGGTCTTGGGGGCAATGAGAAAATCACTCAATGTTTTCTCTTGTTCACTGTTCAAACTATGGCATGGGCTTAGTGCTTACCTTGATGAAATCCTGGGCAAACCCATGACTTTCCTGGTCACACACAGATAATGAAAAGTCACTTTGAGCCACAGATCTCAGTCTTATTTCCATAATTAGTATGTGTATGTTCAGTCAGTTGTAATAATTAACACCCCAAATTTATTTTTAAGTTAATTCTCTCCCTCCTTGGACCTACCCAGGCTGGCCTCTTGTAGTGGGATGTGAGGAGGAAAGCGTGGCAGGATTCTTTCTCCCAGTCTAGAAATTCCTCTTCCTTTTCTGTCTTTTCTAACTGACCCTTAAATGGTTGGCATATGCGTGCAGGCAGGGGAGGTAAAATTAAAAGAAGCACAACAAATTTTACTAAAAGAAAAATCCAAGATGTAATCTTGAATTCAAGATATTTGAACATTCAAGACGTTTGGTGTCATCACTCTCTGAGCAGAACAACCGTTTTGTCCCTGTCATGTGTCTCTCTTGAGAGCTCCCTGACAGAAGCCTTATTTGGGGGATCATTCATCAGAAGTATCCTTGACAGAGGTTACACCTTTCTCAGATTGCTTCCTTATGGTGTCCCTCCAGCAGAGTAACTTGTGCTTCTTTGTTCTCAAGTTCCCCACAGCTGGGTCTTAAACAGGCTCATGTTTTCTCTGTTACAAGAGGCCCACATTTGGTCCATAGGAAACACTCAAGGAGAACAGGCCTGTGCCAGTGCAGCCCCTTCCCTCTTGTTCCATTCCCAGGCACTTAGCCCACAGCAGTGTTATAAGTCTTGATTTCTTAGACAACCACCGTACTGTGTCTCCCCAAGCTCTAGAGACACATTAAGCTCTCCCAGTGGTGCTGGAGAAGCCCAATTTCCAAAGAAGGAGGTGAGGAAGGGACACCCCCAACTCTTCCCACTAGGGAAGGGAATCCTGGAGGATACCTACTCTCTTCAAAAGTCTTTTTCTCTCCAACATTCCTCTCAAACTCCTAAATATTTTATGCACTAAATGGGTAAGAGATTACCGATCACAAAACTGGTTTCCAGCCATCTCTTTTGACATCATGAATGTTTAGCTGTACCTCAATTAGAATGTGGTATTTATTATGTTGGGGCGTCAACCTCCAAGTGGAATGAAACAGTCTATTTCAGCATCCTGTTATATACCTCATTTTCATTAGAGATTATAGTTTAGTTTTTGTGTAAATAACCAACAAATTATGTCTGGAAATTGTTTGACTTTTTACTTTATTGTTTATAAAAGCTCAAGAAGAACAGCTTAGTTCACCCCATGAGCATCATTTTGAAGATGCTACAGTTATCTTGTTGTTATCAGCCTTTGTTTTCTGGAACTTGTCTCACTCTTCCAGGTATTTTCATCTTTATTTTTATGTATTTTTTTCTTTCAGAAACTTTTGTCTCAATCAGGGGGGTTGGTTTTTAAATTTAGATCACTTCCAGGGATGTTTTGTTTTACTAGAAGTTCAACTGCAGTTACCTAGACTTACTCTTTTTTTTTTTTGTCTTTTTCCGTGTCCGGCAACGGATCGCAACCCTCAGTGTTGCCCCCGTACCGGACCGGGGACCGGCAATGGGATCGCAACCCTCGGCGTTGCCCCCGCGCCTCGTTCAGCCAGTGAGCGAGTATGTGGGATCCGAACCCTCGGGCGGGAGCGCCGCCGTGCTTCCCAAGCGGCGCACTATCCAGTGCGCCACCAGGCCGGCCCCAGAAACTTTTGTCTTCTAAATCCACATTAAACTAGTCAATTTAAAAATAAACCTATGGGTTCTGAAACCTACCCTTTTCAATCTTCACTGGGACTTTGGTTCATCATTTATTTGTTCTTCTGTATCTTCGATGACATCAACTTTCATGGCAGACACCCTTTTTCCCTTCCTTCCCTTCCCTCCTCTCTTCCTTGTTCCCTTCTTTCCTTCCTGACTATACGCATTGAGCGTCTACTATGTGCTGGGCATGATGCTAAGAGCTTAGGTCTCTACCAGTCTATAAAAAAATACAACACACACACACCTTTCCTTGATCTTATACTCTCTTTTAGCTGCCACGTTATCTTTCTCCTTTTATTTTATTTCTATTTGCATTCATTGTATGCTGTATATTTTACAGCTCTGAGTTTTCCTTCTTCGGTTTCTTTTGGGTTATCTTTCTCTTCTGAGCAGTCTCAATTTTGGGCTTATGAACAGCCTATGCCTTTCCAGTGACGATCCTCTCAATGTCCTGGTGGAGCTCATATGTGGCTCCAAGTGACCACAACCTCTGTTGGCGTCTTGAAGGCTATGTTCACCTATATTCAATGATAAGATAATTCACTTCTAAATGCTGCAACTCCGCATTATCCTCTGCAGTTTGGGAAACAAGTAGTGAAGATTCAGCACTCTTTTTGAGTTACTGCCACCATTTCAAGCTTCACTGTTTAGCTTGGGGGTGCTTGTCAACTACACCATTGTATGGAATTAATGTGACATATTTAATAACAAAACAAAACAAAGTTCTCCCTCAACCCAAAACTCTCTCCAACTATTGGCATATCTCTCTGCTCTTTCACAGCCAAATCTCTTGTAAGTCTTGTCTGAGCTCTACTTTCTCATCTCCCATTTACTCTTAGATGCTTTCTAATTTTGCATTTGTACTCACCCCTCTACTTAAACTGCTTCCTTGCCAAGGTCCTTATTGCTAAACCCACTGAGCTCTTTTTATTCTGTATTCTGTTTCACTTCCTGGCAACAGCTGGCATTATTGGCTGCTTCCTACTTGAATAAAACAATCCTCTCTTTTGTCTTTCATTCCCCTTTCTTTTTCTTGTGCTTTCTTCTTCCATTTAGGTGTTCTTTCCCCATCTTTTTTTGGAGACCTGCCTTACTCTGACCATTCCTCAAAATTTGGATTTTCTTAGGTTTCTTTCCACTGTTATCCAGCTTGTCTTCTCACTCTAAATTCCCTAATTGTACAATTTCATCCCCAAACTTTAGTCATTACCTAAAATCTCCCAAATCTGTGTTCCTCTTAGATAGTTCTTCTGAGCTTCAAATCTTCTCTAACCAGCTGCCTATTGGACATACCCACTCCGATTTCCCATGGAAACTTTAAACTTGTGTTTAGTAGTGAAACTCTTTTATATTACAGACTTGTTATTTTTCTTACACATGCTTGATCAGTGAAAGACACCATCTCCACCTGGTTGTTCAAGCCAGAAATCTGACTCCCTTTCTCTTAGACCCACATCCAATCAAACCCCACATCTTATTAATTCTGCCTTTAAACTGTTCCTCAGATCTCTGTCTTTCTATTGCTAATGTTCTTATGCTAGCCCTGGCTATTCTGGACCCTTTCTTGGCTTACTGCAGCAACTTCTCAACTCATCTTCATGACTCTTATATCGCCTTCCCTTTAAAATATGCCTCATATTGCAGCCAGAGTGACCTTCTGGGGTCTCGAGGGTCAGCCAGCTTCTGCAGTTCCCTCTTGGAGATATCTATTTCCAACCACATGGTGGTGGGTCACAGTGGCTCTGTGTTTATTATAAAGCACTTTCTTAATGATAACAAAAGATTCAAACAGGATGGAAACCTGGCCCAATTAGATTCTTTTTTTTTTGTCGTAACTTGCAATTAACACTAAGAACTGTAGTTTATCTTTATTAAATATTTTAATTGGAAAAACTTGCATATGTGGGAGTTATGAGGTAGCTTCTGCCACATGCATGAGGAAGCAAAGAATACAGCTTAAGGAAAGAGAAAGAAGCATACACACACACACACACACACACACACATGCACACACATGCACGCAAAGAATACAGCTTAAGGAAAGAGAAAGAAGCATACACACACACACACACACACACACACACATGCACACACATGCACGCACACACACACACAGAGAAAGTAGCAGAGATAAGACACCACTGCCCCAGACAGACAGAGAGAGGCTGAGAATGGAGACTTGACTTCTGATGGTTTCAGAGTTCCTATCCTCAATCCCTTGGAAGGCACAGCCAGTCTTTCAGTTTGCATGATTTATCTGTGAGTCTATAACTTCATATAATGGATCAGAACTCCTCAGCTGGGGTGCTGCGGACATGTGCTACGATATTGACCCCTACAGCATACAGGGCAGCTGGAGTCCCCAGGCTGATTGCCTCCTGCTGCAAGCAGCCTCATCTGTTTTCCCCCAGGGTGCTGTATAAATATTATTAGTTTCCATCTGTGCTACAATCTGAAAAAGGTTGAAGAACATTATAATATATAGTTAATAAATTTCTCCTTTTTGCTTAACTCAGCTCAGGTGGGATTCTATTATTTACCACCAAGAGAGCTTTGACCAAGACATCTTTCCAAATGTAACTCTGAGTTGATTTTTCTCCTACGTAAAACCATAGTGTTTTGCTAATGTCCAGACTTCTTGATGTAACATATAAAGACCTGCTTAGGGAGGCCCTCTAATTCTCCATTCTCTTCTCTCCCAACTCCAACTGTATCTCAATGAACTTCCAAAGGTACTATTTTCAGTGAAATAATATCCCAGACTTCCTATAATTGTGGGTCTGCACATGCGTTGCAACACTTTCCCCACTATTAGGCCATGTGTTGCAACACTTTCCCCACTATTCTTTTTCTTTTTGCTTAGTTAACACCTACTGACATTTGATTGGCAATTTTCTATTGAAATTTTCTGAATGGTAATTACACTGAATAGCTATTTCCCACTTACCTAATGCCTGTATTGGAGGTAGAGTCAGTGTCTACCTTATTTCTTGCTGTGCTCTACAAATTTAGCACATGGGAGATGAGCAATAAATACTTGTCATGGGAACAACACTATCAACAACCATTGTATTAGTCCTTATTCAATTGTTTCTTTCATCACTTTCAAAGCCATCTAAACCTTCTCCATCTTCTTCAAGCCATCTTCTCACATCCACCACTCATATAATTTTCTATGTATCCTTCTTCCACTCTCCGTTTTTTCATACACAATCACCTAATTTATGGCCACAGGTTCCTTCAGTCTCTGAGAATGGGGTGCTCCACTTACTGTTTAGAGCCGATTGCATTCCCACCTCCCTCAATCCATTCCATTCTCTCCTTTTTCAAGACAGCCATCTTCTTTCTATCTCTATCCTTAAAATCCTTATTGACTCCTTCTCTTAAGCTTACAAACATATCCAATTTTTTCATTATAAAAATATAATGAGTTATTTTATCTAGGAATACTGAACTTCTTAGAACTTTTGAAAATTTCCCAATGTATTTATATTCTTTCATCATACAGTTCCTTCTGCATGGAATTAACCATTCTTCCTATATATCAAAATAAAATATTAACCATCAAGACCCATGCTCAGCACTATTGTATCTGTGAAAGCTTTCCTGATATCTTAGCTGAATATAATTCCTTTCTTATACATTTCTCGAGTTATTTACTAAAGTTTACTTCACATTATAGTTATTTGTGTATTTAGCTCAACACTTAAGCCCCTATAGCTCCAACTCAACACTCCCAACACTGTAATGTAAACTTATTGAAGGTGAAGACTATGTCTTCCTAATTTTTGCATTTTTACAGTATCTAACACTAAGTAGAAAAGTAAAACAAAATGTTATAATAATAATATTCAATATTTATTATTTATTATGCTCTAGGCAATTTTCACAAATTATCTTACTCAAATTGCATGACAACCATTGAAATTTTTACTATTAATATCCCATTATAGAAACAAGGCAGGGTATGAAGGGCATATATTCGTCATAATGCAGATATGAGTTTGAATCAAGTCTATTGCCAACTAGCAATTCGATCTTGAAAGTTTTTAACTTCTACGTCTCATCTGTGGTGATGTCCTATATCATAAAGTTCTTATACATTGTTAAGGAACTAATAGTGTTTTCCATGTACAAATACCTCAACATTACTTCCCTCTTTATTTTTCTTATTTTGCACACACAGATAATCAATAAATATCTGTTGAAATAAGTTGACTATCTCTATATCTGAGTACTATCACAAATATGGTTACTGAATGTATTGTTCCCATGTGGCTTCTAAATTGCTAATTTAGTCTTGAAATGTAGTCGTGCTGTGTGCTACCCCTGGAAGTGCAGGGAACTTGCCTAGGAGACTCAGAATCATGGAAAGAATGGAGTAGATGATACAACACTCTGCCTCATCATTTCTTTAAAAAATCAAAAATTGCACAATGACAGAAGCCAAAAGTGGAAAACAAAAACATCAGTTATTTATAATTTGATAATGTTTCAGTTACTATGGCTGTGTAATAAACTACGCAAAATGTGTTTGAGGAAAACAACCATTTATTATGCTCATGGATGATGTGAGTTAGGAATTTTGACAAGACACAAAGGAGACAGCTTATCTCTATTCACAATGCCTGGGGCTTCGGTTAAAAGACTAAAGGTTGGGGACTGGAATCATTTTAAGGCTTTCTCATACCTGGCAGTGTGCCTCGCTATCATATGGGGAACTCAGCTTCTTTCTATATGGAACTCTGTATATGGTTTCTCTGCAAGGGCTAGTAAGGGACTGTGTATTGCATGGTGGCTGGCTGGGTCCCAAGAGTGGCTAAAGACAAAGGGAGGGGGAGAGAGAGAGAGAGAGAGAAAATACATAGACCTCACCTCTTGATGAAAGAGTTGATGTCATATTGTAAAAAGAATATGAACGATACACACACACATACGCAAACACATATAGGTGCTGCTGTCTCTGGAAAATACATTCTGCCACAGAAGACACATACATACCTGGCATTTCTGTAGCCCATTACTCAAAGTATTAAATGTGTGCTTTTAAGTTGTCATTTTCAAGGCATAAAATCAAAATCAGCGTGGTACCTTCAACCAATTTTTATCTTAAGGCTGACATTTTTAATAACATATCTAATAGTTGTTCCAAGTACTATAGAAATAGCAAGGTTTCATTTTTGGTGGTAGACAAAATGATAGAGAAGGGGGAAAGGGTCTTGTGCTTTTTGAATTGTTATGAATTAGGCACTTTAGAAGTTATATTGCCTCTTTTCCCAAGGATGTCTCTATCCCAATATTTACTTTCCCAAGAATATATTTCCTTTTCCAGAACATTTTTGATTATTAAATGAAATAAAAGATCTGAACTGTTTTGCTTTTGGCTCTGCATTTGACATCACTCTTCTTAGCTCAAATATTGCTTTTTGGCTTTAAATTAAAATGTCAAAGATCTCATCCTTAATCTTTCTATACTCTCTGTCAGAAGACCAGAGTAAAAGAAACTAGAATTAGGGTCGCAAAGTCAGATTCTGACCCAGATTTAAAAAAAAAATTAGACAAATTAATACTCCAGGAACAAGTTCTGAGCCCACTTTTTTCATCACACCTTCCTATAAATTTTTCTTCCTCATTCGATGCCTGAAATACCTTTAAGAGTCTTTCACTTCAAAATTGGATTTACTGTGCTAAAATATTAAAACACCTGAGTTAAGGTGCCTTATATTTACAAAAGAATTGAAGTAATACTTATAGTACTATTAGTTCAAAGCAGATTTTGATTGAAGGAGGGGTTGGAGGAGTCACACATACTGGGATGGAAGGGAACATACAGACTGAGTAAGATGGGTCACCTGATGTCAAGGTCCATCTAACTCTCGCCCTTACCCAGGCCGTTGTGCACATGGTCGTAGTTTAGACATAGAGAATTATAAAGTTAAAAATGAATGTAAGAACTAGAAAGCAATGAGGATGGGTGGAAGAAACATTACAGGATTACATAATTTCAAGCAAAGGAACTGAGCTATAGAATGGAAGAAACATGACAGCAGATCAACTCACCTGGCATGTAGAATTTAAAAGTTTAAGTAAAGCTCTTGGCAGAAGTAGAAGTGCATAGAAACCAGACCCGTTAATGATAAGCATTCACAGTTTGGGAGTTGGTCTGTGTGGAAAGGATCCAGAGTTTCAAGCATTTTTCAGGTGCAGCCTCAGACAGATATGAGGATATTGGTGATGAGGGTTACCTATGAATACCAAAGGATGATGACAACATCACTACATTTCTGAAATTCTCAAGTCTCTATGATCTAAGAAAATGAGGAGATTCTGGATGATTTATGTCATATTTTGTCATGAAATTTATTGCATAACTCTCAGGACATTTATCTTCTTGCTTAGCCAAAATCTTATACTCTCTCTATAGTCTCAAAACTGAACACCCACATATGTCTTGGTAATAGGATACAAGAATAACTCCCAAGCTTCCATTTTAGACAAAAGAGAAGATGGTCAGGAAAATATAATATGTAGAGATAATAAAGATGCACAAACTAATATAGAGGAAGAGAACAAAGAGATAATGTATGTAAAAATTCTTTTTTTTAGCTATAAAATATTAAACAAATACAGGGGTTGTTGTAGTATATGTAATATGATTATTTAGAGGGCAGGTTGTCTACAAGAAAAGTGTGTAGAAGAATGTTCTGAATTATTCACAATGAGTCTTTTTTGCAACAAGTTTTTAACTGACTCCTAAAGCTTTTCTGCAAAGGAAATGCATACATTTTAGAAAGGATGAACAGGTGTTAAAGGATTTATTTTCCATTTGACTGCCTGTGTCAGTTTTCTGATTCATTATTTTCCCACAGTTCCTTTAATATAGACCTTAATTGGTTCTGCTCTTAATCAGCTTTTCACAGAGCAAGATAGGCAGGATTACAGGGCACACATATCACAGAAAAGAGTCTCTTTGTCTCAAAGCAATAGGTGGGTAGATATTAGACAATTATGAATTTAAAAACATAATAATCATTAAATGTAGCACATCAATGCAATCATGTAGCAAAACTAATTATTGTTCAGGTATTTCATATTTTTATCAAATAATTGAGGATTCAAATGATTACCTGTCTTGAGTATAGTTGTTTAGTAACCAAACTATATTAAAAATAATTCTTAAAACAAATCTATAAAACATCAGCTTAGCTGTTATGATGTGTTTTGGTTCTGTCCACCCTGACCCAGGCTTGCTCCACTTCTAACAACAGGAAAAGATGGTGAGGTAAAGGGAGCCCAGGACTTAGAAGCAGATCTCCCTGGATTTAGACCTTTGTCCCCCTGTTCTGTGACGTTGTAGCTGTGAGAATTGCAGCAGGCTGCAGAACTTTTCTGAGCCTCATTTTCCTCATCTAGAAGTAAGAAAACCTACTCTTTTTTTACATTATGGTGTTTCAGAGAGGACCAAATGGGTCAAGTATGAGAATGAGAATATGTTTTGTAATCAGAACCCTATGCTCTGACTCTTTGAATACATCAGGAGCATAACCCTGACATGCAGACTCCAAGTGATCTTGTTTGACTTGCCCAACTATCTCTCATTGTTCAATCAACTTCTAATTTTTCCCTTCCTCTATAGGTTGCACTGAATTGAAGAAGAAACATAAATCACTCTTATTCAACAAATTTATATTAGTGAAATTTATGTCCAGGGAAAATAGGGCTCACATGACTACTTGTAACAAAAATATGAAGATTGCTATAAATATATGATAGATTTGATATCTATGATACGAGATATATATGAAAAATATATCAACTTATGTTTAGTTCTGTACCTCATTGTCTTTATGCCTGCTATCTAGCTGTTAATAGGCTTCACTACTTGTAACAAAAATATGAAGATTGCTATAAATATATGATAGATTTGATATCTATGATATGAGATATATATGAAAAATATATCAACTTATGTTTAGTTCTGTACCTCATTGTCTTTATGCCTGCTATCTAGCTGTTAATAGGCTTTCCTGATTTCATTTAGGTCTTTGAGACAAGTACAATGTGTCATAGCCAACCCTTGTCTACTGTATTTATTCATATAAAATTCATGTTCTTATTTTCAAATGAGTAAAGTGCTGAGAAAATAGTGTTGACCACGTTGCATATAGCAGAAGTATGGATGCTAAGAGCCAGTGTAATTTAAGCAAGTGAGTATGTTTATACTGTAGCAAAACTAATGCTTCCTGACAGTTGCTCTGGCCTTTATTTTAACCTCTATTTTCCCAGTTATAAATAGAGTAACTATTTGTAAGTTCCAGGGAAGCTTAGAATATCTAAGCTTAGACTACCTAAGCTTCCCCGGAGGGACGCTAAAGATCTATTATGAGTATAAATCCTTGGAAGTGGAAAAACTCAAGTTCAGTCTTAATAAATTTTGGCTCTCTTTTGCTGTTGTCCATATACAGTATCATACATGTGAAAATCTTTGCATCTTCACCTAAAAATATATCGAAGTGTCAATATTTTAAAATAGCATAGAATATTTTAGCCTTCAAACATATATAAAAATGAAATACACGTATATCACTACATTAGAGTTTTGTCAATGTGACTTATTGAAAAACAGTAAAGACACTAAATAGCCCAGAGAAGGACACCTGGGCCTTGTCTCCTCCCTTTCCCCTAGTGATCCTGTGACTGCAGGCAATATAGCTTCTCTGGTCTTTAGTTGACTCTGATGATACAAGAGACTATATGAATGTAGGAACTGAATCAGATGATTTTTACCAGCCCTAAGATCTATGATTATAATATTGTAATAATGGTTTTAACCAATGGCTCAGGGGCTATTGGAGTAAACATCAACATCTTACGAATGCTTAATATCCTTCCAACAGAGACAACTAAAATACCATCCTGAGGTTATATTCTTCTGTGTGAGGTCAATTCATTTAACAAGAATTTATTAACTCTCTTCAATGTGCTACGTGTTCTCTGAGAGTGGGAGGGGTAGGGGTGGGGATATAAAGATGAATAAGTCATGGTGTCTGCTCCAGGGGATATTTACAATTTAGAGGGCAAATAGACACACTAACAAATAATTACAGAAGAGTGTGATAAGTATGGTAATCATCTTCTGCACAGAGAACTGTGGGAGTTGAGTGGGAAGTATAAGGCTCTGGGAAAAGTTTACTAGACCAGCATGATACATTTTTAGGCAATTGATACTGCAATGTGTTCCGATGGCTGTGCCATTAGCTGGGATACCTTGATTCCTTTTTCACCAACTTTATTTTCTAACAATCCTGCCTACTTGAGATATAACCTGGAGCAAATTACTTTAATCTTTTCATCCCCAAAATGACAGAGCTTACACTAGACAGTTTCAAATTCTACTAAAGCTCTAAAACCCGATGACTCTCTGACAGACATGCCAATTGTCTATCTGATATTCACTCTCCCCCTCTTTCCTAACAAAATAGGATCTCAATATTATCTGGGGTTACAACATGCTCAGATGAAAACTTGATTTTGCAGTTGCCTTTTTTTTTTCCTTAGGGTGGCCATGTGACACATTCTGGCTGATGAAAACAAAATGGAATGTTTTCCTTTTCTGATATAGGCACTACCTTTCCTATTTTTCACTTCTTCCTGTCCAGCATATAGGAACAGCACAAGGAATGCACATGACACAGTTAGGATGGAAAAGTAGGAAGCTACAAGAGGCCTGAATCTTTAATGTGTCCTTTAACAGAACTGGCCCTAGAGTACCTACTTCCATACACAAGGAATGCACATGACACAGTTAGGATGGAAAAGTAGGAAGCTACAAGAGGCCTGAATCCTTAATGTGTCCTTTAACAGAACTGGCCCTAGAGTACCTACTTCCATACTCGTTACTTGAGTAATATTTGTAATCTGGTGTCTGTTACGAGCAGCTAAATTAAGTCCTAACTGATACATATCCCTAAGCTTTAGTATTAAAAGATAGTATTTTCTGAATTCAGAAGATTGACTAAATTGTAGTTCAACACGACATAGTTCTATATATTTGAGTGTGTGTATGTATGAGCATGTGGGTATATATATGTACATGTCACATCTGGAAACTATACAATTGTTTTTTTTTTCTTTTTGTATTGAAACATAGTTGATTGTACATATCTGTGGGATACCACATTGACTATCAAAACCTGTGTGCAATGTATGATACTCAAATCAGGATAATTAGTATATTCAACATTACACAATATAATCA
>NW_007728082.1:11966-15407 GCF_000696425.1 Galeopterus variegatus | reverse complement strand
CTTTCTCTAAGTGCATCCATGTTGCTGCAAATGGCAGAATTTAATTCTTTTTTAAGGCAGAATAGTATTACATTGAGTATATAACCACATTTTCCTTATCCAGATGTCCATTGGTGTACATTTAGGTTGGTTCCAACTCTTGGCTATTGTAAACAGAGATGTGATAAATATGAGAGTGCACGTATCCCTTCAACGTGATGATTTCCGTTCCTTTGGGTATATATCCAGCAGTGGGATTAATGGATANACAGTTCCACCAATAGTGTAGGAGAGTTCCCCTTTCTCCGCATCCTTGCCAGCATTTGTTCTATGCTGTCTTTTTGATAATGGCTAGTCTACTTGGCATGAGATCATATCTCAATATTGTTTTGATTTTCATTTCCCTCATGCTTAATTATGATGAGTATTTCTTCATGTGTCTGTTGGCCATTTGTAGATCTTCCTTTGAAAAATGCCTATTTGGCTCTTTGCCTATTTTTTTATTCCAGTTACTTGTTTTTTTTTAATCATCGTTTGTGTTCCTTATATGTTCTGGATATTAATCCCTTGTCAAATGAATAGTTTGCAAATATTTTCTCTCATTCTACAGGTTGTCTTTTAACTCTATTAATTGTTTCTTTTGCTGTGTAGAAGCTTTTTAGTTTGATATNTAGAAGTTTTATAGGTTCAGGTCTTATATTCAAGTCTTTAATCCATTTTGAGTTGATTTTGGTATAGGATGAGAAGTCCGGGTCTAGTTTTTTTCTTCTACATATGGATGTCCAGTTTTTCCAGCACCATTTAATGAAGACGGAGTCTTTTCCTTAGTGTATGTTCTTAGTGCCTTTGTCAAAAATCAGTTGGCTATAAGAATGTACGTTGATTTCTGGGTTGCCTATTCTGTTTCATTGGTCCTAGTGCCTATTTTCTGGCTAGTACCATGTTGTTTTTTTACTATAGCTTTATAGTATAATTTGAAGTCAGGTAGTGTAATGCCTCCAGCTTTATTTTGTTTTGCTCAGGATTGCATTTGCTATTCAGGGTCTTTTGTTTTTCCATATGAATGTTAGGATTGTTTTTTTCTATTTCCGTGAAGAATGTCATTGGTATTTTGATGGGGATTGCACTGAGTCTGTAGATTGCTTTGAGTAGTATGGACATTTTCACAATGTTAATTCTTCCAATCCAAGAGTATGGAATGTCTTTTTCTATGTTTTTGTGTTCTCTTTCATTTCTTTCAGCAGTGATTTGTAGTTATTGTAGAGATATTTCACCTTCTTGGTTAAATTGATTCCTAGGTGGTTTTGTTTTTTGGTTACTGTGATAAATGGGATTGCTTTCTTGCTTTCTTTTTCTGTTATTTCTTTATTAGAAATAGAAACACTAGTGATTTTTGTATGTTGGCTTTGTGTCCAGCAACTTTTCTGAAATTGTTTCTCAGCTCTAAAATTTTTTAAATACAGTCTTTAGGTNAATTTGAAGTCAGGTAGTGTAATGCCTCCAGCTTTATTTTGTTTTGCTCAGGATTGCATTTACTATTCAGGGTCTTTTGTTGTTCCATATGAATGTTAGGATTGTTTTTTTCTATTTCCGTGAAGAATGTCATTGGTATTTTGATGGGGATTGCACTGAGTCTGTAGATTGTTTGAGTAGTATGGACATTTTCACAATGTTAATTCTTCCAATCCAAGAGTATGGAATGTCTTTCTATGTTTTTGTGTTCTCTTTCATTTCTTTCAGCAGTGATTTGTAGTTACTGTAGAGATATTTCACCTTCTTGGTTAAATTGATTCCTAGGTGGTTTTGTTTTTTGGTTACTGTGATAAATGGGATTGCTTTCTTGCTTTCTTTTTCTATTATTTCTTTATTAGAAATAGAAACACTAGTGATTTTTGTATGTTGGCTTTGTATCCAGCAACTTTTCTGAAATTGTTTCTCAGCTCTAAAATTTTTTAAATACAGTCTTTAGGTNTTCTTTCAGCAGTGATTTGTAGTTACTGTAGAGATATTTCACCTTCTTGGTTAAATTGATTCCTAGGTGGTTTTGTTTTTTGGTTACTGTGATAAATGGGATTGCTTTCTTGCTTTCTTTTTCTGTTATTTCTTTATTAGAAATAGAAACACTAGTGATTTTTGTATGTTGGCTTTGTATCCAGCAACTTTTCTGAAATTGTTTCTCAGCTCTAAAATTTTTTAAATACAGTCTTTAGGTTGTTCTATATATAGGATCATGTCATCTGCAAACACAGACAGTTTGACTTCATCTTTTCCAGTCTGGAGGCACTTTATTTCTTTCCCTTACTTGATAGCTCTGGCTAGTACCTCCAATGCTATGTTAAATAGGAGTGGTGAGAGTGGGCATCCTTGTCTTGTTCCTGTTCTTAAGGAAAAAGCTTTCAGCCTTTCCCCATTCAGAATGTTATTGGCCATGGGTTTGTCATATACTGCTTTCACTGTGTTGAAATATTTTCCTCCTATACCTAATTTCCTGAGTTTTTATCATGAGGGATGTTGAATTTTGTCAAATGGGTTTTCTGCATCTATTGAGATAATCCTGTGGTTTGTGTATTTGATTTTGTTGATGGGGTGTATCACATTTATCAACTCGCTTATGTTGAACTACACTTGCATCCTTGCGATGAATCCCACTTGATCGTGTTGTGTAATTTTTTTGATGTGTTGCTGTATTCTGTTTGCTAATATGTTGTTAAGGATTTTTGTGTCCATGCTCATCAGTAATATCAGCCTGTAGTTTCCTTATTTTCTTGTATCTTCGCCTGATTTTGGTGTCAGGGTGATGCTGACCTCAAAGAATAAGTCAGGGAGAATGGCCTCTGTTTCAATTTTTTGGAATAGTTTGAAGAGAATTGGTATTAATTCCTCTTTGAAGGTTTGGTAGAATTCAGGAATAAAGCCATCTGGGCCCGGGCTTTTCTTTGTTGGGAGACTGCTTCAATCTTGTCGCTTTGTATTGGTCTGTTCAGGTTTTCTATTTCTTCTTGGTTCACTCTCAGTAGTTTGTATGTTTCCACAAATTTATCCATTTCCTCCAGGTTTTCAAATTTGTTGGTGTATAATTATTTATAATGGTCTCTAATGATTCTTCATATTTCTGTGATATTGGTTGTAACATCTCCTTTTCGTTTCTCATTTTTGTTATTTAGGTCTTTTTTTAGTTAGCATAGCTAATGTTTTGTCTATTTTGTTCATTTTTTCAAAAAACCAACTATTTGTTTCATTGATTTTGTATCATTCTGGGTTCTCTATTTCATTTAGTTCTGCTCTAATCTTAATAATTTCTTTCCATCCACTATTTTGGGGATCAGATTGTTCTTGTTTTTCTAGTCCTTTGAAGTGTAGCATTAGATTTATTTGAAATCTTTCTATTCTTTTTGATATATAAACACTTATTGCAATAAACTTCCATCTTAGAACTACTTTTGCAGTATCCCACAGGTTTTC
>NW_007728082.1:0-10966 GCF_000696425.1 Galeopterus variegatus | reverse complement strand
TTTTTTTAGTTAGCATAGCTAATGTTTTGTCTATTTTGTTCATTTTTTCAAAAAACCAACTGTTTGTTTCATTGATTTTGTATCATTTTGGGTTCTCTATTTCATTTAGTTCTGCTCTAATCTTAATTTCTTTCCATCCACTATTTTGGGGATTGGATTGTTCTTGTTTTCCTAGTCCTTTGAAGTGTAGCATTAGATTTATTTGAAATCTTTCTATTCTTTTTGATATATAAGCACTTATTGCAATAAACTTCCATCTTAGAACTACTTTTGCAGTATCCCACAGGTTTTCAGTATGACATGTCTTTATTTTTATTCGTTTCAAGAAATTTTTTGATTTCCTCTTTAATTTCTTCTTGGACCTGTAGGTTGTTCAGGAGCATGTTGTTTAATTTCCATGTATTTGTATAGTTTCCAGAGTTTTACTTGTTATTGATTTCTAGTTTTAATTCATTGTGGTCTAAAAAGATACTTGAAATGACTTAAATTTTTTAAAGTTTGTGGAGACCTGATTTGTGACCTTACACAGTCGATCCTGAAGAATATTTCACGTGCTGATGAGAAGAATATATATTCTGTAGTTTTTGGATGAAATGTTCTGTAGTTAACTGCCAGGTCCAACTGGTCTAAAATGTAGTTTAAATCCTTTTTTTTTTTCTGTTGATTTGTTGCCTAGGTGATCTGTCCAATGCTGAGAAAGGTGTGTTCAGGTCCCCAACTATTATGATTTTGGGGTCTATCTCTTTCTTTAGGTTTATTAGTGTTTGCGTTATATATCTGGGTACTCCAGTGTTGGGTGCATAGATGTTTATGATTATTATGTCTTCTTTCTGGATAGATCCCTTTATCACTATATAGTGGATTTCTTTGTCTGTTTTTGTAGTTTTTGGTTTAAAGTCTATTTTATTTGATATAAGAATACCTACTCCTGCTCATTTTTGGTTTCCATTTACATGGTATCTTTTTCCATGGATGCTATACATATTGAAAGTCAATGACTCCCAGATTTATATTTCTACTTAGGACTTCCCTTCTAATCTCTAAGCCAATTGCCATCTTAATCTCTCTCTTTGGATGTCTTGGAGCTCTCTCTCACATAAAAAACCCAAATCAAATACATTAAAGTACATATGCACATTCCCAAATCCAAATGCTCATCCAATGTTTATTATTTTCATATTGGCATTTCTATCCAATCAGATACTTAGGCCACATAGTCAGAAGTTATCTGTGACACTCTCTGCCAAAATTTTCTTACATTTTTCTCCTAGTATACTTATTATTTATCTTTTTTTGCCTTGGTTTTCTCATTATTAAAATGAACACAATAATAGTATCTATAGTATACAGTTGTTTTCAAGATTAAATTAGTTAATAGGTAATTATATAATATTAGAAGTATAACTGACACATACTAAAGTTTTCAATAAATATTTATTTGAAATAGAAGTAACAGTAATTACAGCTGTTCTATATTTATGCACTTTGATATTAGATGGGTAAGTGTAGATCTGTGTATAATTTTTATTAGACGTATAATTTTATTTTGATTTGTTTCAATATTCCCCATGGATGTGGAAAGACAATCAGGTCCTGTACACATATTTTTATATATGCTTTGGAAGTAAACTGAAAAATGGATCTAAACTTTAACTCGTGCAACAAATATTTAAGGAGCACTTTCTATAGTCCTGGTATTCTCCTCAGCATTGAATATATCATAGTGAACTTGAAAAGTCTCTATCCTTTAAAGTTTTATAGAACTTTAAAATTTTACATATGCTCCTTACCAGTAAAATAAGATGGTTGGATTGGAAGTACATGATATCTAATTCTATACCATTATAAGAATATCTGAGGCTGTGATTATGTGAAGTTGCATGCTGTAATATAAGCAGGCAGACATGAAACTGGAACATGGAAACCTTTGAATGCTAGGCTAAGAAGTATGGCCAGAGTATGATAAGCAGTAGAGAACTAATTTTTAATTGGCACCACAACAGTTATGCTTTAGGAAGGAAGTTTAATTGTGAAGCATTGTGCAAGACAGACTAGATTAAGGTTTTTCACAGATAGAAATATCACATGCCCAAGGATGAAAATCACCGCTGTGATTTGCAGTGTGCCTGGAAAAGTGCCTCTAGCACGCTTGGAAATTCTGCAGAAATGTAGTTTACAGCATAGTACATGACTGAAACAGGAAACCCTTCTAAATCTAGACATGTTTTGTTTTGTTTTGTTTTTAAAAAGGGCTGTGTGGGTATGTGTGTATATCAAAAGAAAGATTTGTGTCATTAAATAACTTTCATACCAGGAGCCCAAATAGAGGGTGACATGGACCCATGAGACGTAAGCATAAGACAATCTTCTTGATACCTTCACCCAGGACCAGGTGTGGAAGCAGGAAGTGCCATCTTTAGTAAGACAAGAATTGTACCTGGAAGCTGACACACCAAGCATTGGGCTCAGTGTGTGCCTAAGCCACTGTACACTGTCCCCTGGGAAACACCTTGCCTTCCTGGACTTCATTTGCTTGGGCAGACTGCCCAGGTTACAACAGCTGTCATGTGGAAGCAGCCACAGTAAGATAGGCAGGATCGAGGGCCCTCCTCCAAAGAGAAAGCTTTCCTGGATATTCTCCCTGAAGTGAGATTTGCCAAGATGGCCCGTTTGGACTAAGAAACTACGGCCTCAGGAACATTTAATTTGAATAAATTGAAAGTGACTTAATTCTGTACCTTATGCTGATAAGTGGGACATATTGATTAAATTAAAATGGAACTCTAATAGTGATAATATTATAAAAGACTTGGAAACATAGAATAGGAACAAGCAATAGAAATATCAAGGACATGTTTCTGGGATTTTTAAAGTGAGAATTCACTCTATGAAGTAAGAACTGCCATGTGCTCTAAGAAATGATTTATTTTGTTTTAGGGATATAGGTTGTGTCAATTTTTATCATCATGTCCAATATGGCTTTTCAAATACCATACCATTTATTTAGAATTTTTTCACCTCTCTCACCAAGCTGCCTAGCTAAAACCCATTCATCTGTGAAAATCTGGCTCAGGTGTCACCTATTTCAGGAGTCTTTTACAGGTTCTACCAGAAAGAATTAAGTCCTTATTTTTCATTACTTTTTTTTTTTTTTGTCAATATACAATGTAGTTATTTATTGTGTCCCATCACCGAAACCTCCCTCCCTCCTCCCTCTCCCCCTTCCCCCCCAGGTGTGTCCCCTCCATTTTCTTGTTGTAAGAACTTCAAAAAAAAAAAGTTGTGGTTGTTATATCTTCCTCTCCCCCACCCCGGTTTTTTTGTTGTTGTTGATGTTGTTGTTGTTGTTTGTTTGTTTGTTTTTGTGTGTGTGAGAGTGTGGTCTGTCGTAATAACTTCGTATAGCATACAATATACGAAGTTATCGACCACTGACAACCGTGTGTGTGTGTATGTGTGTGTGTGTGTGTATGTATGTGTGTGAATTGATTCATTCACCTTTAGCTCCCTCCAATAAGTGAAAACATGTGGTATTTCTTTTTCACTGCCTGACTCGTTTCACTTAATATTATTCTTTCAAGGTCCATCCGTGTTGTTGCAAATGGCAGTATTTCATTCGTTTTTATAGCTGAGTAGTATTCCATTGTGTAGATATAGTGTCCATCATCGGATGAGTGGATACGGAAAATGTGGTATTTTTCATTACTTTTATAAATAGTGCACTTTTTTATTGTTATGCTTCCCATACTATGTTTTATTTTCCTTTACACTGTGAACTTCTTAGTTATTTTCATGTCAGAATCAGTACTGCCCATCACAGTGCCCAAAGAATGTGTTTAATAATGATTTGTATAATGAATGAACACAAATTCAACAAAAATGTACTGATCACTAGTTACATACCAGCTATAAGACAAGCACTGCAGCTACAACAGTGATTAAAAGAGTTATGATGTCTGTCTCCATAGCAATTGTAGTCTATTGGGTTGTTAGAAAGATAAAATGGCAATTACAGCCTGTTAATATAGGTAAATATATAATCCATATCTAAATCTGTGGAGGCACATGAGACGAATGTGTTTGCTATGCGTAAATATTTGAAATTTTATAATCCCATCTTAAAAGTAATGATATATTTAAGAGAGCACACCTCAGGTCCTGGGCAGGAGCTGAGGGAAGCCCCTCCATCCAGAAGCAGGCAAGAGAGCACACTGAAAACATCACTTCTGTGCAGGTGGCCCACCACAGCTATGGCTGCCGAAAAAGTAGTTCAATGCCACAGCAGTAGCCATGGCCACTGTGCAGGCAGTCCATCAGACACTCAACTACATTGACACAAGGACAGTCACCAGCAGAGACCAGAAAAAGAAGAGGGCATCTCTCTTTCCAAAGCCCACTCCAGAGTACTAGAATAAGCAGCTGCTCTACCAGATGATCAGACATCAATGTAGCAATACTAGAAATACAAAAACCCAAGAAAATATGACACAACCAAAAGAATACAGTAATTCTCAAATACCAAACCCTGTAGAGCAGGAAATGCTTGAAATAATTGAAAAGGAATTCCAAGAAACAATCTTAAGGAAACTCACTGAGATATGAGAAGACTCAGTTAGACAACATAATGAAACAAGAAAAAAAACTCCAGGATATGGAGGAAATGAACAAAGAGATAATATCTTTAAAAAGAATGTAGCAGAACTCATGGAACTGAAAGATTTACTCAACAAAATTAAAAAACTCTACTGAGAGTTTAAGCAGCAGGCTACAAGCTACAACAGCAGAAGAAAGAATTTCTGATCTTGAAGATACCCTTTTTGAAATAACCCAGGCAGACAAAAAAAGGAAAAAAGAATTTTAAAAAATGAAGAAAATCTAAGAGAGCTAGCAGACAACTTTAAGCACACAAACATTTGAATTGTAGGTATTCCAGAAGGGGAGGAAAAAGGAAAAGGCACAGAAAACCTATTCAATGAAATAATAGCTAAAAACTTCCCAGGTATAGAGAGAGACATGGACCTTCAGATTCAAGAGGCTCAAAGATCACCAGATAGATTTAATCCAAAAAGATCCTCTCCAAGGCACATTATAGTCAAACTGGCAAAGCTCAAAGAAAAAGAGAGAATCTTTAAAAAAGCAAGAGAAAAGCATCAAAGTCACCAATAAGGGAGCCCCTGTCAGACTAACAGCAGACTTCTCAACAGAAATTTTACAGGCCAGAAGAAAATGGGATGATATATCCAAAATACTAAAAGAAAAAAGTGTCAGCCAAGAATATTACACTCCACAAGGCTGTCCTTCAGAAATGAGGGAAAAATAATGTATTTTCCAGACAAACAAAAATTGTGGGAGTTCACCATCACACAACAAGACGACAAGAAATCATCAAGGAAGTCCTGCATCTGGAATCTGAAGAACAGTAATCACTACCACAGATACAGTATAAAGAATAAAACTCTCTGGTAAAACAAACATGCAAACAAGCAAGAGAAAGAAACTAAATTTTACCAGCACACACACACACAAAACAACAACAACAACAGCAAAAACAAAAACAAAAAAACCATAATGACAATGTAATAATGTCCCTGCTTTATTTCTAATTTGGTAATTTTGGTCTTCTCTCTTTTTTTCTTTGTCAGTCTAGATAAAGGTTTGCAAATTTTGTTTATCTTTTTAAAGTATCAACTTTTGGGTTTGTTTTTCTCTGTTATTTTTTAATTCCCTATTTCATATATTTCTGTTGTAATCTTTGTTATTTCCTACTCATACTTGCTTTTGGTTTAGTTTGCTCTTCTTTTTCTATTTTCTCAAGGTAGAAGTTTACATTACTGATTTGAGATTTTTCATATTTTTTATATAGGTGTTTATGAGTATGAATTTTTCTCTAAGAACTGAATGAGACCTTCATCCTATAAATTTTGATATGTTGTGCTTTGATTTTTGTCTCAAAGTACTCTTTAATTGCCCTGTGATTTCTTTTTACCCATTGTTTATTTAGGAGAATTATTTGATTTCCACATATTTGTGAATTTTCTGTATTTCCTTCTGTTATTGTGGTCAGAAAACATATTTTCTATTATCTTAGTCTTTTTAAATATATAAAGGCTTATTTTGTGGCAAAAAAAAAAAAAGAAATTGTGTATTTGAGTCATGAGGACAAGATTAATTTGAGAATATGCAAGGTAGAGTGCATCACAATGTCAGACATTCAAGTATCTGATGAGTTTTTTTAGGCAAAATTATATTAGTTTGGAACAAAGATTGTTTCTTGTTGATACATGATCACCCTTTTATCATTAGGGATGCTAGATTCAGTAAATATGGTTAGGTATTACTATCTTCATGTCAAGGGCAATGTGGAGCCATTGCTGGGTTTTAAGCAGGAGAGTGACATTATCGGATCTATGCTGTAGGTAGCCCACTCTGGCTGAAGGGTGGGAAATAGATTGCAGGAAAGAAGGCTGGAGGCAGGGAGAGTAGTTGGGAGCCACTGAAGTGGTCAGTGCATGACATCCAGGAGCCTAAGACACAAGTTGACAGACATAGCTGACCACACAGCAATTTTATGACATGCAGAATCACTTTGTGTATCATGAGGTTACTTTTACAAGCTACTATAAGTTTTGAAAGCATCTGTATTTTCTGTAGTCAGAAATTAAATTAGCAGTGAATGGGCCTACTGTAGAAACATTCTAGGCACTCTGTAATCTGTAAAATAATTTTAGGAAAAATTCAATAAAACAAGAGAGAAAAAAAGAGAGAAAATACTTTGAATAACATGAAAAAAAATTTGTACTTAGTGAAGAATATGTATTTTTGTACTCTGTAAAGTCCTTAGTAATATCTAAACTTGTTGTTCGTTGCTATTTGACAAAACAAAGGGAGTCTGTTTAAAAAGAGAGAATGTGAAATTGTTCAGTGCTATAGAGCATCTAAAAGGATTTATTGTGCTCTTTTGGACACCAACAACAGGAATTCTTTATGCAAATCTAAGAGCTGAACTGCCTAGGGAGTATACAGTATTGAAAAGAAATGTATTCACTTAAGTATATTTGGTGTATCATCAAGCCTAATGTGTTTCTAAAAGAATTAAGATGGCATATTTAGAGCTTAGTTAAACACACACACACACACACACACACACACACACACACACATCCAACAATGGGATTGCTGGGTCACATTACACTTCTATTTGTAGTTGTTTGAGGAAACTGCATACCATTTTCCATAATGGCTGCACCATTTTATAGTCCCACCAACAGTTTAGGAAGGTTCCCCCTTCTCCACATCCTTGCCAGCCTTTGTTATTCTCTGTCTTTTGGATAATAGCCAGTCTAGCTGTCATGAGATATTATGTCAGTGGGGTTTTGATTTGCATCGCCCTGATGCTGAGTGATGATGAGGGCATTTTTATGTGTCTTTTGGCCATTCGTATATCTTCCTTTGAGAAGTGCCTATTCAAAATCTTTCCCCATTTTTAAATCAGGTTACTTGTTTTTTATTGTTAACATGTTTGAATTATTTGTATATTCTGGATATTAATCCATTGTCAGATGCATAGTTTGCAAATATATTCTCCCACTCTGTAGGTTTTCTTTCCACTCTGTTAATTGTTTCTTTTGTTGTATAGATGCTTTTTAGTTTGATATAATCCCATTTGTTTATTTTTCTTTTGTTGCTTATGCTTTTTGGGTTGTATTCATAAAGTTTTGGACCAGTCCTACTTCCTGAAGTGTTTCCTCCATGTTTTCTTTTGGGAGTTTTATGGTTTCAGGGTGTATTTAATTCTTTAATCCATTTTGAGTTGATTTTGATATTCAGTGAGAGATATGGGTGTAGTTTCATTCTTCTACAATGGATGTCCAGTTAAAATAACTATGATAAATATATGACAAGTTCTAGTAAAAAAGTTTAATAACATGCATGAACATATAGGGAATTTTGTCAGAAAATGAAAGTCATACTTTTAAAAAGTCAAAATAAATTTTTAAAAATGAAATATACAATATCATAGATGAAGGATTCTATTGATGGATAAGTGGCACAGTGGACCCAGCAGAGGAAATAATCAGTGAACTTAAAGGCAGGCCAAGAGAAATTTTGTAAATTCANGCATCTTAAAATTTTGATATGTGTGCTTTGACTTTTATCTCAAAATACTCTCTAATTTCCCCGTGATTTTTCTTTTTACCCATTGTTTATTTAGGAGACTATTTTTTAATTTCCACACATTTGTGAACTTTCTAAATTTTCTTCTGTTGTTGTAGTCAGAGAACATATCTTCTATTATTTTCTATAATCATACTCTTTTAAATGTATTAAGACCTGTTTTTTGGCCAAAAATAAAAATTTAAAAAAAAAGACTCTTCCTAGCCAATTTTAAAAGAAAACTTTTTAAAAAATTAATTAATTTATTATTGGAGCACAGTTGCTTGTACATATCTGTGGGGTTCTGCATTGAAAATTAGTACCTGTGTGCAATATGTGATGACCAAATCAGGATAAGTAGTATATTCTTCATTATGCAATGTAATCAATTCTCATGGCCCTTTACCAATTTCTCCCTTTTCACTTTCCCTCTACCCTTTTCCCACCTCTGACAGCTTGAGTTTTGTTTTCTTCTTTTAAAAGTTCAATGTATTATTGTGATTATTGTATTTTTCTTTCTTTTTTTTACTTGTTTTTTTGTTTGCTTATTATTAGCTCCCACATATGAGTGAGGACAAGTGATTTTTCTCTTTCTGTGTCTGGTTTATTTCACTTAACATAATTTTCTCTAAGTTCATCCATATTGCTGTGAATGGCAGTATTTCTTCCTATTTTATGGCAGAGTAGTATTCCATTGTATAAATATACCACATTTTTCTTATACAGTCATCTGATGATGGACATTTACATTGGTTCCATCTCTTGGCTATTGTGAATAGAAGTGCAATAAACATGGGAGTACAGGTGTCCCTTCAACATGANTCTTGGCTATTGTGAATAGAAGTGCAATAAACATGGGAGTACAGGTGTCCCTTCAACATGAAGATTTCCATTCTTTTGGGTATATATCCAACAATGGGATTGCTGGGTCACATGACACTTCTATTTGTAGTTGTTTGAGGAAACTGCATACCATTTTCCAGAATGGCTGCACCATTTTATAGTCCCACCAACAGTTTAGGAAGGTTCCCCCTTCTCCACATCCTTGCCAGCATTTGTTATTCTCTGTCTTTTGGATAATAGCCAGTCTAGCTATCATGAGATAATATGTCAGTGGGGTTTTGATTTGCATCGCCCTGATGCTGAGTGATGATGAGGGCATTTTATGTGTCTTTTGGCCATTCGTTTATCTTCCTTTGAGAAGTGCCTATTCAAAATCTTTGCCCATTTTTAAATCAGGTTACTTGTTTTTTACTGTTAACATGTTTGAATTATTTGTATATTCTGGATATTAATCCATTGTCAGATGCATAGTTTGCAAATATATTCTCCCACTCTGTAGGTTTTCTTTCCACTCTGTTAATTGTTTCTTTTGTTGTATAGGTGCTTTTTAGTTTGATATAATCCCATTTGTTTATTTTTCTTTTATTGCTTATGCTTTTTGGGTTGTATTCATAAAGTTTTGGACCAGTCCTACTTCCTGAAGTGTTTCCTCCATGTTTTCTTTTGGGAGTTTTATGGTTTCAGGGTGTATTTAATTCTTTAATCCATTTTGAGTTGATTTTGATATTCAGTGAGAGATATGGGTGTAGTTTCATTCTTCTACAATGGATGTCCAGTTAAAATAACTATGATAAATATATGACAAGTTCTAGTAAAAAAGTTTAATAACATGCATGAACATATAGGGAATTTTGTCAGAAAATGAAAGTCATACTTTTAAAAAGTCAAAATAAATTTTTTAAAATGAAATATACAATATCATAGATGAAGGATTCTATTGATGGACTTAATTGGCACAGTGGACCCAGCAGAGGAAATAATCAGTGAACTTAAAGGCAGGCCAAGAGAAATTTTGTAAATTCAAACCAAAAGAAAAAATATTTTAAAAGAAATTTTTAAAAAATAGAGATTACAAAATCTGCAAGGCACCATCAAACTATCTAACATAAATGGAATTAGAGATCCAGGAAGTGTAGAAAGACAGCGAGACGAAGAAATATTTGAAGAGGTAATACAAATCTTAAGCAGTAAAAATACAATGAAACTGGACCTTGATAAATTATAGTCAGTTTTCTGAAAGTAAAAGTAAACTCTTGAAAGCAGCCAAAGAAGAAAACACATTAGATACAAAAGAACAGTGATAAAAATGGTTAACTTCTAGTCAAATCTAGTGGTGAGAAAGGGCCAAGGAATGACATCTTTAAAGTGCTGACAGTAGACAAAAACAGTAATAGCAACTTGAATTAGAATTATATATGCATTAAAGATATACTTTTAAATAAAAGCAAATAATTTTGTTTTCAAGCAGACAAATATTGAAGGAATTTAGCAGTACAAGATGCTACAAAAAGAGGTTGTTTTAGGCTGAACGTAACAGATACCGAATATAAATCTAGTTCTGCTTGAAGTAATGAGGAATAGAAGAATGGTTAATAGGTCATAAATATAAAGACATTTATAGCATATGTGGAAGTAAAATATTAAGTAGAAAGAGTACAAAGAAGAGTGGTAACTGAAATTACACTGTTATATATTGCTTACATCATTTTAAAGTAGTAGACTATTTCTGAGTTGTAAGTTCAAGATGCATATTGTAATCTCTATAGCACTCACTTCAGAAAAAAAGAGAAATAAACAAAGAGAAATAACTAAAAAGTCAACAGAAGAGTTAAAATGGGTATGTTTTTAAATGTGCAATTTGTCTATAACATTGGAGCAGAAAATAGTTGAGACAAATAGTAATAAAACCAAGATGGTAGATTTAAACTAAAATATATTAACAACTACATTAAATATTAATGTACTAAAC
>NW_007728081.1:335134-337224 GCF_000696425.1 Galeopterus variegatus | reverse complement strand
TGGTTTTTAATTAGAAACCAATCTCTGCCTCCCACCAGTAATTATTTAGACCTGGAGGAGAATGGCCAGAGATTATATGTAGCAGCTGAGTTTTGGTGGCTTCTCGACCTATCCGGAGTTGTGCTGGGAAAAGGGCGTGGGAAGGAAGCCATAAACCAGGAAGCGCAACAATAAAGCTGAGGAAAGGTAGAAGGACCAATCACAGACAGGGGATGGGGTGGAGTCAACTACTTCCAGTTTTCCTGAATCAGGGCTTCTGGAAGTCATGTGGGAGTTGAAGTCTGGTTGGTAAGAGATGTCTCCTCTCTCTGCTCCACACCTTCCCCTTTGCCTGGCACCCCTCTCCCTGCTGGATCCTGCTGGTGTTTTCCTAAACAGGAGCAGGAATCTGTTGCATGCCTTTCCTTGTCTTATTAGGAGCTTCCCACCTCCTCAACCGGGGATTCCACAGTTCTTTAATTCCTTCCAGCTGAATTTCTCCCTTTTGTACTTTCTCCCTCTGGAGCTTTTGCACTTGATGTTTTCACTGACTTCTACCCTCTTATCCTTTTTCCTTGGCTCAGTCTGACACATCCTTCAATCTGGTGAAATTCNAGATCACTTTGGGTAGTACAGACATTTTCACAAGTTAGTTCTTCCAGTCCAAGAGCATGGAATATCTTTCCATCTTTTGTATTTTCTTTAGTTTCTTTCAGAAGAGATTTGTAGTTCTCATTGTAGATATCTTTCACCTCCTTGGTTAAATTGATCCTTAGGTTGGTTTTTTTTTTTTTTCATGACAATTGTAAGTGGGCTTATTTTTATTATTTCTCTTTCTGTTAGTTCATTATTTCAGTATATAAATGCAACTGATTTGGGGGCATTTATTTTGTATCCTGCAGCATTACTGAAGTTATTATGCAGCTCTAGGAGTTTTGTGATAGAGTCTTTAGGTTTTTCTATATATAGTATCATGTCATCTGCAAATAGAGAAAGTTTGACTTCATCTTTTCCAATCTGGATTCCCATTATTTCTTTCTCTTGCCTGATTGCTCTGGCTATTACCTCCACTACTATATTAAATAGAAGTGGTAAGAGAGGGCATCCTTGTCTTGTTCCTGTTCTTAAGGGGAAAGCCCTCAGTTTTTCCCCACTCAGAANTTGTTGAGAGTCTTTATCATGAAGGGATGTTGAATTTTGTCAAATGCTTTTTCAGCATTTACTGAGATAATCATATGTTCTTTATCCTTGAGTTTCTTGATGGAATGTATCACATTTATTGACTTTCGTGTGTTGAACCATCCTTGCATCCCTGGGATGAATCCCACTTGATCATGGCGTATAATTTTTAAAATGTGTTGCTATATTCTGATTGCTAATATTTCGTTGAGGATTTCTGCAACTAGGTTCAACAAGGATATTGGCATATAATTTTCTTTTTTTTTGTTGTGTCTTTCTCTGGTTTTGGTATCAGAGTTATGTTGGCCTCATAGAATAAATTTGGGAGAGTAGCTTCTGTTTCAATTGTTTGGAATAGTTTGAGGAGAATGGGTATTAACTCCTCTTTAAAAGTTTGATATAATTCATCTGTAAAGCCATCCTGACTTGGGCTTTTCTTTGTTGGAAGATTGCTGATTACCATTTCAATCTCGTTGCTCGTATTGGTCTGTTCAGGTTTCTATCTCTTCCTGGTTCAGTTTGGGTAGTTTTTATGTGCCTAGAAACTCATGCATATCTTCCAGAATTTCATATTTGTTGTCATACAGTTGTTTATAATAGTGTCTAATGATTCTTCATATTACTGTGGTATTGGTTGTAATGTCTCCCTTTTCATTTCTGATTTTTGTTATTTGGGTCTTCTTTTTTTTGTTAACCTAGAAAATGGCTTGTCTATTCTATTTATCTTCTCAAAAAACCAACTTTTTGTTTTGTTGATCTTTGCTACTGTTTTTTTGGGTCCGTATTTCATTTAGTTCTGCTCTGACCTTAGTTATTTCTTTCTGTCTACTACCTTTAGGTTTGGATTGTTGTTGTCTTTCAAGTTATTTGAGGCATAGTGTTAGGTCATTTATTTGAAGTCTTTCTATTCTTTTGATGTAAACATTTATTGC
>NW_007728081.1:332397-334134 GCF_000696425.1 Galeopterus variegatus | reverse complement strand
ACACCGAGGGTTGCAATCCCGTTGCCGGTCCTCGGTCCAGTGCGGGGGCAACACTGAGGGTTGCGATCTGTTGCCGGACACGGAAAAAGACAAAAGACAAAAAAAAAAAAAAAGTTTGATAGAATTCAGCCGTGAAGCTATCTGGACCCAGACTTTTCTTTGTTGGAAGATTGCTAATTACCAATTCAATCTCCTTGCTTGTTATTGGTCTGTTCAGGTTTTCTACCTCTTCTTGGTTCAGTCTTGGTAGTTTGTATGTGTCTAGAAATTTATCCATATCTTCCAGAATTTCATATTTGTTGTCATACAGTTGTTTATAATAGTGTCTAATGATTCTTCATATTACTGTGGTATTGGTTGTAATGTCTCCCTTTTCATTTCTGATTTTTGTTATTTGGGTCTTCTTTTTTTTGTTAACCTAGAAAATGGCTTGTCTATTCTATTTATCTTCTCAAAAAACCAACTTTTTGTTTTGTTGATCTTTTCTACTGTTTTTTTGGGTCCCTATTTCATTTAGTTCTGCTCTGACCTTAGTTATTTCTTTCTGTCTACTACCTTTAGGTTTGGATTGTTGTTGTCTTTCAAGTTATTTGAGGCATACTGTTAGGTCATTTATTTGAAGTCTTTCTATTCTTTTGATGTAAACATTAATTGCAATAAATTTTCCTCTCAGTACTGCTTTTGCAGTATCCCACAGGTTTTGGTATGATGTATCTTTATTTTCATTAGTTTAAAGAAATTTTTTGATTTCCTGTTTAATTTCTTCTTAGACCCATAGGTCACTCAGTAGCATGTTGTTTAGTTTCCATATATTTGTATAGTTTCCAGAGTTTTGCTTATTATTAATTTCCAGTTTTAGCCCATTGTGGTCTGAAAAGATACTTAGAATGATTTCAATTTTTAAAAATTTGCTAAGACTAGATTTGTGACCTAATATGTTGTCTGTCCTGGAGAATGTTCCATGAGCTAATGAAAAGAAAGTATATTCTTTAGTTGTTAGGTGATTCTGTATATATCTGCCAGGTCCAGTTGGTCTAGGGTGTAGATTAAATCCTGTGTCTCTTTGTTGATTTGTTGCCTAGAAGATCTGTTCCATACTGAGAGAGGGTGTTCAGATCACCGACTATTAATGTATTAGGGCCTATTTCTTTCTTTAGGTCTAAGAGTGTTTGCTTTATATATCTGGGTGCTCCAGTATTGGGTGCATATATATTTAAGATTGCTATGTCTTCTAGCTGGATAGATCCTTTTATCATTACACAGTGGACTTCTTTGTCTCTTTTTATGTTTTTTGATTTAAAGTCTATTTTGTCCAATATAAGAATAGCAACTCCTGCTCACTTTCAGTTTCCATTTGCATGGTATATCTTTTTCCATCCCTTCATTTTTAGTCTGTGTGTCTCTACAGGTGAGGTGGATCTCTTGAAGAAAGCATATACTTGGGTCTAGCTTTTTAATCCAATCAGTCAGTCTGTGTCTTTGAATGGAGATTTAATCCATTCACATTTAGGGTAGTTATTGATAGGTATTGCTTAATTCTTATCATTTAATTGCTTTTTGTTTAGATGACTTAATATCTTTTGATCATTACTTTCCATTTTATTTCTCTTTTTCAATGTTAGTTGGAAATCAAAGGTGGCATGACTTAGCTTCTTTCTCTTTCACACTGGCATTTTTATTTTAACAGTAGGTTTTGCTCCTTCTTGTACATTTGTGATAGTGATCATCATTATTCAG
>NW_007728081.1:329993-331319 GCF_000696425.1 Galeopterus variegatus | reverse complement strand
ATTTTCAATACCTTTTCCTCTCTCCTTCCCTTTTGGAATACCCACAATTCGGATGTTAGAGTACTTGAGGTTGTCTGCTGTCTCTCTTAGATTTTCCTCATTTTTTAAAATTCTTTTTTCCTATTTTTTGTCTGCCTGGGTTATTTTGAAAAGACTGCCTTTGAGATCTGAAATTCTTTCTTTTGCTTGCTCTGCCCTGCTTCTCAAGCTCTCTGTTGTGTTTTTTATTTCATTGAATGAATCTTTCATTTCTAGGAGTTCTGTTACACTCCTTTTTAAGGTATTAATCTCTTTGTAAATTTCCTCCTTAATACTCTGGATATTTTTTTCTTTTTTCATTGTGTTCTCTTATTGAGTCTTCCTTTATTTCTTCAAGTTTTCTTAAGATCATTGCTCAAAATTATTTTTCAGACATTTCAAGGATTCCCTGTTACATGGAGTCTGAAATTTGAGCATTACTGTATTCCTTCAGTGGTGTCATATCTTCTTGTTTATTTATTTGTAGTTCTAGTATTTTTGTTGTTGTTGTTGACATTTGGTCATTTGGTAGAGGGTTTGCTTCTTCTATTACTCTTAGGTTGGCTATGAGGATAAAGATTTCTTTCTCTATTTGCAGGCTTTACTGGTGACTCTTCTTATATCAGTGTAGTTGAATGAGCAGTAGGTTACCTATAGAGTGGCTGCTACTGTGGTGGTGAATTGTCCTTGGTTGACAGTAGGTGTGGTAGTGACTATATTACACCACTTTGGGTCCTTACCCAGAATCTGTTGCTATAGAGTGAGCCCCAGCTCCATGCAGGTCTCAACTCACCTTGGTGGGGCCCTTTGTGGCCACTGGGATTTCCCTCTGGGTCCAAGGTGGGAGGGGCCGCATGCACCATGTGGGTCTCCTTCTCTCACCTTGGCAGGCCACTGGGGCTGCTGGGGCTTCCCTGTGGGTTCAAGGTGGGAGGGGCCACCTGTGCCACAGAGGCTGCTTTTGAATTTTGAATCTTTGTTAAGAAAGTTTTCCCCACTACCAGAATCTAGAGGAAATCAACTATGTTTTCTTCTAGTGCTTCTCTGATTTTTATTTATTTATGCATTTAAATCTCTGATCCATTTGGACATCAATCATTCCATTGTACAGTGTAAGCAACAGATTTACCACCACACCACTTGTTAAAATACATTTTTCCTCACTTATTAGTAATGTAATATTTATTAAACTTGCATACATAATTAATTCTATTTCTTTTGTTTGTTTGTTTTTATTTTATTATTATTTTTTTATTTTGTCAATATACAATGTAGTTGATTTTTATGTCCCATCACCGAAACCTCCCT
>NW_007728081.1:324431-328041 GCF_000696425.1 Galeopterus variegatus | reverse complement strand
ATCCAGGCATCCCAGCACCCTTTGCTGAAGAGGCAGTCCCGACCCCAATGTATAGGCTTGGCGCCTTAGTAATGTAATATTTATTAAACTTGCATACATAATTAATTCTATTTCTATTTTCTCTTCTCTTTCAGGATTTTCCAGGCTATTCTTGGTTTTTTATTTCTCCAGTCAACTTTTCTAATCCACTTCTTCAGTTCCAGAAAAAATGCTAATGTATTTGTATTAGAGGGTAGTGACATATGTATGATGTTGCGCTTCCCCTGCAAGAAGTTTTAGGTCTACTTTTGGGTCTTGCAGGAATGTATTTTATAGTTTTTCTCTTATAAGTTTTGGGTATTTCTTAAGTTTTTAAGTAGGCATTTTATTTCCTTCTTTTTTTTTTTTTTTTTTTTTTTTTTNCAGTTCCAGAAAAAATGCTAATGTATTTGTATTAGAGGGTAGTGACATATGTATGATGTTGCGCTTCCCCTGCAAGAAGTTTTAGGTCTACTTCTGGGTCTGGCAGGAATGTATTTTATAGTTTTTCTCTTATAAGTTTTGGGTATTTCTTAAATTTTTAAGTAGGCATTTTATTTCCTTCTTTTTTTTTTTTTTGCTTTGGTAAGGGGGGGGTCTTCTTTTTCATTGTTTCTTCTCATTTTTGTTTTCACACTTGAAGTCTATTGAGTTTTGCATGTCAATTTTATAACCTGCTGTATTGCCAAATTTTCTTATTATTCATAGTAGCTTTTCCATGGGGTATTTTGGGTTTTTCAGGTATGTAATCACATCATCTGAAAATATAGTTTTACCTGTTCCTTTCCAATTTTTGTACTTCTCTCTAAACACTTTCTAATTGCCCATTTGAAGCCATTAACTTAAAATTTTAAATATCTAGTTAAAATTTCCAATTTAATTGACTAATACCTCCAATAGGATGTTAAATAGAAGTGGAGTTAAAACCATCATTACTTATTTCACCTAACATGATTTTGTCTAAGTTCATCTGTGTTTCTGCAAATGGCAATATTTCTTTCATTCTTTTTTATGGCTGAGTAGTATTCCATTGTGTATATATACCACATTTTCCTTATCCAGTAGTTCATTGATGGACATGTAGGCTGGTTCCAAATCTTGGCTATTGTAAATAGAGCTGCGATGGACATGGGAGTGCAGGTATGCCTCCCACATGATGATTTCCATTCCTTTGGGTATATACCCAGCAGTGGGATTGCTGGATCATGTGGCAGTTTATATACATAGTTGTTTGAGGAGCCTCCATACCATTTTCCATAATGTCTTTACTAATTTATAGTCCCACTAACAGTGTAGGAGGTTTCCCCTTTCTCTGCATCCTTGCCAGCATTTGTTGCTTTCCGTCTTTTTGATAATAGCCAGTCTAACTGGGGTGAGATGAAATCTCAATGAGGTTTTGATTTGCATTTCCCTGATTGTTGATCTTTCAAAAGGAGAGAACAGAACTGAGGTTACCAGAGATAGGAAAGGGGGAGGTGGGTAATGGAAGAATTGGTAAAGGGCCATGAAAAATGATTATATTGTATATTGTTGAATATACTAATTATTCTTATTTGAGTATCACATATTACATACAAGTATTGATATTCAACTGACCCAACAGATATGTACAATCAACTGTGTGACAATAAAAAAAAATCTTTTAAAAAATACTATCCTTTTCTTGTTCCTGACATCAGTGGAAAAGCCTTTATATTCATGATGATTTAATGGGTATATTTCCTGAAGCTAGGAGAAGAAATAGTCACTATAAGTGGTGGTCTCCATGATTTTAAAATCTCACTAACTCTTTTTTCCTCTCATTTTTCATTGCTCTATGGGATCCACAGATGGTAGGAGAGGCAGTAATCACAGACATGATCTTACATCAATAGCTCTTTGCTGGAGCAGAAGACTCCATTTCTTCCAGGATAGTATGGTTTTTAATTAGAAACCAATCTCTGCCTCCCACCAGTAATTATTTAGACCTGGAGGAGACTGGCCAGAGATTATATGTAGCAGCTGAGTTTTGGTGGCTTCTCAACCTATCTGGAGTTGTGCTGGGAAAAGGGGGTGGGAAGGAAGCCATAAACCAGGAAGCGCAACAATAAAGCTGAGGAAAGGTAGAAGGACCAATCACAGGCAGGGGATGGGGTGGAGTCAACTACTTCCAGTTTTCCTGAATCAGGGCTTCTGGAAGTCGTGTGGGAGTTGAAGTCTGGTTGGTAAGAGATGTCTCCTCTCTCTGTTCCACACCTTCTCCTTTGCCTGGCACCCCTCTCCCTGCTGGATCCTGCTGGTGTTTTCTTAAACAGGAGCAGGAATCTGTTGCATGCCTTTCCTTGTCTTATTAGGAGCTTCCCACCTCCTCAACCCAGGGGATTCCACAGTTCTTTGATTCATTCCAGCTGAATTTCTCCCTCTTGTACTTTCTCCCTCTGGAGCTTTTGCACTTGATGTTTTCACTGACCTCTACCCTCTTATCCTTTTTCCTTGGCTCAGTCTGACACATCCTTCAATCTGGTGAAATTCCCTTAATCCCACTTGCTTGTTCCTCTTGATGTGCAATTTCATGGCATCCTGTGGGCTCCCTACTCCCCTATTCAACACACTTAATACTAATTACAGTTGAGCCTCCCTGCTCATGGATTTAGTATCTGTGAATTTACCTGCTTACTAAAATCTATTGGTAACCCCTGTTAAATAAAAATTATAGGAGGCCGTTGTTTTGGACTAAGTTTCTGTACTAGATCCTGACAGACCAGACTAAAAATCAAAATGGAGTCACCCCTGCTAAAGTTCCATGTCTCCAAACCTAAACTAAGTTGAGATAGAGACTGGTATTTCCCAAGCAGGCCATGTTAAATCTTCAGTAGGCATAATAATGAAGTTCCCTCTGCTTTAACATTTACTGAAAAAGGATAGCCTGAAGTAAACTGATGTTAAATAATAAATTATTTTCCTATTATTCTGTCTCCACCTTGTAAGTAACTTTGACATGACCAATCTGCTTTTTGTTCTTTGTTTCTGCTTCTTTTTTTCTGTCTGTAAAGTCAACCTCTTTTGCTCAGCTCTTTTGAACACTTATTCTATTGTATGTAATGACATGTCGCCCAATTCTAGAATTGCAATAAAGCCAGTTGAGATATTTAACTAAATTTGTTGTAATTTTGTCCTTTGACACCCCAAAATCAGTACTTGTGGGGCTTTTGAAGTCATTCGGGCATGTGCAGAGCTAGGAAAAATTTGAGCATAGGTCCAACAAGGCAACGTTCCGCCTTCTTGTTTCAGTTTTCATCCTGTTAACGAGTATCCTTTTTGTGGGCCCATTTAGTGCCATGTCTTTTGCATTTTTGTGGTTTTCGTTGGTGATTTTGCTGCTTATATGTTCCCCCTAGTGTAGTGTTGAAGTGCCATCCAGTGTTCTACACACAAGAATGCTGTGATGTGCCTTATGAAGACAGTACATGTGTTATGTAAGCTTCACTCAGGCATGAGCTACAGTGCTGTTAGCTGTGAGTTCCGTGTTAATGAGTCAACAATATGTATTAAATAAGATGTTTTTAAACAGACACATATAAAACAAGTTTATGCATTGACTGGTTGACAAAAA
>NW_007728081.1:322747-324267 GCF_000696425.1 Galeopterus variegatus | reverse complement strand
ATAAGATGTTTTTAAACAGACACATATAAAACAAGTTTATGCATTGACTGGTTGACAAAAATGTCATGACGAGAGACTCACAGGATCATAATTTTTAATCTTCTAGGAATAATAGTTCAGTATCCACTAATTCAGTGTTCCTGGCAACTTTATAGAACTACCACACAGAGAGAATTAACTATACTCAGCAGCAATTAATAAACATTTTATGAATACCTCATGTGCAACAAATACCATGCTACACATGGGAATGGAGAACTGAATAAGACAGACAGGGACTTCCTAAACACTTATTTCATTGCTAGTTTTTAAGCACATGAGATCAGCTTTGTTTAAGGCTGTGCCAACAGTTCTTAGTGTAGTTCTTTGCTTGGCTACTACTAGGTGTTTGATAATAGCTTAATGCTATTTGAATTGCAAATAAACTTTTTCCCAGTCTTTATCCTCTCTGCTAATACCTGGAAAAGCTTTTATTCATGATCTTTCAAATTCTCCATTGTGTTCTCTCCCCTGTTTTTTTTCACCAACAATTTCAGCACTAGTCCTATGAATTCAACTGCTGGGATGGATCCTAATGTATCTATTCTTGGGATTTCTTTGTGGGAGAGCTGGGAGTCACAAACCAGTAGCTTTAAGAACAGCATTTTGTTCTGCTATCTTCCCTGTTGCATTCAGTGCTCCCTGGGATTTTGAGATGACCCAACATACTGGACCAAGCTCCAAGGGGGATAGTTGCAGATCTGTCTTAATCACCACTGACTGCTCAGTGGCCAACATCATGATGGATATAACTCAGCATTGGTTTTTATATTCTCTGTTCTTCACCCCTTTTTCCTGTCTAATTTACCCTGCCCTCATCTCTCAAATGTCTTTGATGTGATTAATTCACTTCAGTGTTTTTATTCACATTTAGGGTGTGCCCTCTGAATTTGAGTTGATAAGTGCAGTCTTGAATCTGGAATTTTCTAGGACAGGACTCACTATTTTTGTAAGGCAGAAAAATGAGGTGCTCTTGATACCCCTACTTCTGGAAGCAGTAACCTTCAGTCTAGATAGCATTACCAGATAAAATACCCAGTCAAATCAGAATTTCAGATAAAATAACAAATAATTTTTTGTATACATATGTCCCAAATATCATTCATTGTTTATCCAAAATTAAAATTTAACTGGAACCAGCACCATCTGGAATTACATTTCAGAAAAACAACAGATGATTTTTTCATTTAAGGATGCCCCAAATATCATTCATTGTTCACCCAAAATTCAAATTTCATTGAGCATCCTGTAATTTTATTTGTTAAATCTGGCAGCCCTAGCCTAATATCTACTGCTCCTGTCTTCTCTCTTCCTAAATCATTGTCTCTAGTTCTCTCTAGGTTTGTAAACTAGAAATTGAGTACTATTGATTGGACCTTAGATTACCAGAAGAATGGATTACCTATTATCTTCAACACATTACTGGTTTTCTTATAGAAATAGGAGCCTGCTTCTTAAAAGATGTGTGTATTTGTGTATTT
>NW_007728081.1:321397-322012 GCF_000696425.1 Galeopterus variegatus | reverse complement strand
TACTGGTTTTCTTATAGAAATAGGAGCCTGCTTCTTAAAAGATGTGTGTATTTGTGTATTTTCCCTTTCCCCTAATCTTTGAAAGAAACTACCTGGGTCTTAAAGACAGTGCACATCTTGGGAATTGCCCTCTTGTTGATGGGGTCAGAAAACAAACCTCGAGCAGGGCAAAATGATCTTTGAGTCTTGCTGACCAGGGTGTTTTGAGGGCCTATCACAGGGTAGAGATGGGCTCAGGAATCTTTCTTGACAGCTTTCTTTTTTGCACCTAGAGAGTTGTCTTTGTTCTGCTGCTATAACAAAATATCTTAGACTGGGTAATTTGTAAAGCACAAAAATTTATTACTCACAGTTTTGGGGGCTGGGAAGTCCAAAATCAAGGGTACCAGAAGATTCAGTGTCTGGTGTAGGTTTGCTCTCTGCTTAGTAGATGGCACTTCTTGCTGTATCCTTACATGGCGGAAGGCATGGAAGGGCAAACAGGGACTAAGTTGCTTCCTTTAACCTCTTTTATAAGGTCAGTAATCCCATACATGAGAGTTCTGCCTCCATGCCTTAATCACCTCCTAAAGGCTTCATCTCTCAATACTATCACATTGGTGATTAAGTTTCAGC
>NW_007728081.1:319510-320864 GCF_000696425.1 Galeopterus variegatus | reverse complement strand
CTTAATCACCTCCTAAAGGCTTCATCTCTCAATACTATCACATTGGTGATTAAGTTTCAGCTGTGCATTTGGGGGGACACACAGTCAGACCATAGTAGGAGTGAATCACTAAGGATTAAGATTTTGGTTAGATCAAGTGACTTCTCCATTTTTGGCTTTCTTATTGTTTTCAACTTCTTTCTGTTCAGAGAGCAGGTATTTGAACTGCAATAAACTCTTCACTTAGGCCTGTTACAAAGTGTCTGTATTTTTTTATACTCCCACAAGTATTCGTGGGAGTTCCAGTTGCTCCATATCTTTGATGGCATTTGGTAATGTCAGCACTAATAATTATTAATTATTATTTTAAAATTTACTTATTTATTATAATAAGCCACTCCAGTTGGAGCTTAGTATTATCTTGTTGTGGTTTTAACTTAAATTTTCTGATGAGTCATGCTAACTGGCCACTTAGGTGACCTTATTTGTGAAGTGTCTGTTGTGCTTTTAAGGTCTTATTCATAAAGTCTTTTCCCAGTCCTACTTCCTGAAGTGTTTCCCCTTCACTTTTCTCCAGAAATTTTATAGTTTCAGGTCTTATATTTANTCCTGAAGTGTTTCCCCTTCACTTTTCTCCAGAAATTTTATAGTTTCAGGTCTTATATTTAAGCCTTCAATCTATTTTGAGTTGGTTTTGATATATGGCCAGAGATACCAGTCTAGTTTCATTCTTACACATATGGATATCCAGTTTTCCCAACACCATTTATTGAAGAGGTTGTCCTTTCCCCAGTGTATGTTCTTGGTGCCTTTGTCGAAGATCAATTGGCCTGTAAGTATATGGATTGATTTCTGGGTTCTCTATACTGTTCCATTGGTTGGTTTGTCTGTTTTTAATCAAACAGTACCATGCTGTTTTGGTTACTACAGCTTTCTAGTATAATTTGAAGTCAGGTAGTGTTATGCCTCTGGCTTTAATATTCTTGCTCAGGATTTCTTTGGCTATTTGAGGTCTTTTGTTGTTCCATAGAATGTTAGGGTTGTTTTTACTATTTCTGTGAAGAATGTCAATGGTATTTTGATGGGGACTGTGCTTAATCTGTAGATCACTTTGGATAGTACAGACATTTTCACAACATTAGTTCTACCAGTCCATGATCATAGAATGTCTTTCCATCCTTTTGTGTACTCTTAATTTCTTTCAGCAGTGATTTATAGTTCTCATTGTAAAGGTCTTTCACCTCTTTGGTTAAATTTATTCCTAGGTATATTATTCTTTGGGTAGCTAGAATGGGCTTTAAATGGGCTTGCTTTCAAGGGTGCTGGGATAACTGGATATCCATTTGCAGGAGATTGAAACTAGACCCATACCTCT
>NW_007728081.1:316948-318349 GCF_000696425.1 Galeopterus variegatus | reverse complement strand
ATGTCAATGGTATTTTGATGGGGACTGTGCTTAATCTGTAGATCACTTTGGATAGTACAGATATTTTCACAACATTAGTTCTACCAGTCCATGATCATAGAATGTCTTTCCATCCTTTTGTGTATTCTTAATTTCTTTCAGCAGTGATTTATAGTTCTCATTGTAAAGGTCTTTCACCTCTTTGGTTAAATTTATTCCTAGGTATTTTATTCTTTGGGTAGCTAGAATGGGCTTTAAATGGGCTTGCTTTCTTGATTTCTTTTTCTGCTAATTCATTGTTTGTGTATAAAAACGCTACTGATGTTTGCGTATTGATTTTGTATCCTGCAGCTTTACTGAGTTTATCATCTCTAAGAGTTTTTTGATAGATCATATCATCTTCAAACAGGGACAATTTGACTTCATTTTTTACAATTTGTATGCCCCTTATTTCCTTCTCTGACCTGATTGCTCTGGCTAGTACTTCCAATACTATTTTGATTAGGAGTAGTGAGAGTGGGCATCCTTGTCTTGTTCCTGTTCCTAAAAGAAACGCTTTCAGCTTTTCCCAGTTCAGGATGATGTTGGTGGTGGATGGGTCATATATGGCTTTTATTGTGTTAAATCCTTTCCTTCTAAACCTAATTTGTGAGAGTTTTTATCATGAAGGAATGTTGAATTTTGTCAAATGCATTTTCTGTGCCTATTGAGATCATATGGTTTTTGTCCTTGATTTTGTTGATGTGGGGTGTCACGTGTACTGATTTGAGTATGTCAAACCATCCCTGGGATGAATTCCACTTGATCATGGTGTATATCTTTTTGATGTGCTGTTGTGTTCTGTGTACTAGTATTTTGTTAAGGAGTTTTACATCTGTGTACCTCAAAGATATTGTCCTGTGGTTTTCTTTTTTTGTTGTGTCTCTTATTTTGGTCAGAATGATGCTGGCCTCATAGATTGACTTTGGGAGAATGGCTTCTGTTTCAATATTTTGGAATTATTTTAAAAGGGTTGGTATTAATTCTTCTTTAAACGTCTGGTAGAATTCAGCAGTGAAGCCATCTGGTCCTGGGCTTTTCTTTATTGGGAGGCTACTGATTACTGCTTCAGTCTTGTTGCTTGTTATTGGTCTCTCCCGGTTTTTTATGTCTTTTTGGTTCAGTCTTGGTAGCTTGTATGTGCCCAGAAATTTATCCATTTCCACCAGGTTTTCAAATTTACTGGTGTGTGGTTATTCATAATAGTCTCTGATGATTCTTTGTATTTTTGTTGTTTCAATTGTAATGTCTCCTTTTTCACTTCTGATACTTGTTATTTGGGTCTTCTCTCTTCTTTTTTTAGTTAGTCTAGCTAATTGTCTATTTTGTTTATCTTCTCAAAAAACCAAGTTTTTGTTTAATTGATCTTTTGTATCTTTTTTT
>NW_007728081.1:303013-316807 GCF_000696425.1 Galeopterus variegatus | reverse complement strand
ATTTTGTTTATCTTCTCAAAAAACCAAGTTTTTGTTTAATTGATCTTTTGTATCTTTTTTTTTTTTGGTCTCTCTTGCAATTTGTTGTGGTCTGATCTTAATTAATTCTTTCCATCTACTGATTTTGGGATTGGATTGTTCTTGTTTTTCTGGTTCTTTGAAGTGTAACACTAGGTTGTTTATTTGATGTCTTTCTACTCTTTTGATGTAAGCATTAGTGCAACAAACTTCCCTTGCAGTACTGCTTTTGCCCTATCCCATAGGTTTTGGTACGATGTGCCTTTATTTCCAGTAGTTTCAAAAAATTCTTTGATTCTGATTTCCTGCTTTATTTCTCCTTTGACCCATAGATTTTTTTTAGGAGCATGTTGGTTAATTTCCATGTATTTGTATAGTTTCCAAAGTCCTTGTTATTGATTTCTAGTTTTAATCTATTGTGGTCTGAAAAGATACTTAAGATGATTTCAATTTTTAAAAAATTTGTTGAGACTCAATTTGTGACCTAACATGTGGTCTTTCTTTGAGAACGTTCCATAAGCTGATGAAAAGACTGTATATTCTGTAGCTATTGGATGAAATGTTCCTTAGATGTCTGCCAAGTCCAATTGGTCTCAGGTATAGTTTGAATCTTGTGTATCTGTTGATTTGTTGCCTAAATGATCTATCCATCATTGAGATCCCTTGCTATTATTGTATTGGGGTCTCTCTCTCTCTTTAGGTCTAATAGTGTTTGCTTTATATGTCTGTGTGCTCTGATGCTGGGTGTGTATTTTTTATGATTGTTATATCCTCTTGCTGAATAGATCCTTTTATCATTATATGATGACCTCTGTCTGTTTTTATAGTTTTTGGTTTAAAGTCTACTTTATCCAATATAAGAATAGCTACTCCTGCTCATTTTTAGTTTTTATTTGTGTCGTATATCTTTTTCCATCCCTTCACCATTAGTCTGTGTGAGACTTTACAGGTGAGGTAAGTTTCTTGTAGGTAGCGTATAGTTGGGTCTAGTATTTTAATCCATTCAGCCAGTCCACGTCTTCATAGTGGGGAATTCAGTCCATTTACATTTAGGGTTGTTATTGAAGGTATCATCTTACTCCTGGCATTTTAAAATTTTTGTATTGTTGTTTTAAATATCTTTTGTTCTTTTCTTTCTCTGTTATTGTTTGTCTTTAGTGTTGCTTTTTTGAAGTAGTAAGGTATAGTTTCTATCTCTTTCTTATTTGCATATCTGTTCTACCAGTGGGTTTTGTACTTTCTGGTATATTCACAGTGGTGATTATAGTTTTTTTGGATTCTAGATGCAGCATTCCCTTGAGGATTTCTTGTAGGACTGATGGTGAAGTTCTGCAGTTTCTGTTTGTCTGGGAGGTACATACACTATTTCTCCTTCATTTCCAAAGGATAGCCTTTCTGGGAATAGTATTCTTGGCTAGCAGTGCTTTTTAAAAATACTTTGAATATGTCATCCCATTCTCTTCTGGCCTGTAATGTTTCTGTTGAGAAATCTGTTGTTAGTCTGATGGGAATTCCCTTATAGGTGACTTAACACATTTCTCTTGCTGTTTTTAGGATTCTCTCTTTGTCTTTCACTTTTTACAGTTTGACTACAATGTGTGTCTGAGTGGGCCTTTTTGGGTTGAATCTGATTAGGGATCTTTGAGCCTCTTAGATCTGAAATCCATATCTTTCCCAATACCTGGGAAGTTTTCCAGTATTTAATCAGATAGGTTTTCAATGCCTTTTCCTTTCTCCTTCCCTTCTAGAGCACCCATAATTTGGATATTGGTATGCTTAAAGTTGTCTGGTAACTGTTGTAGGTTTTCTTCATCTTTTAAAATTCTTTTTTTTTTTTTCTTTTGTCTGCCTGGGTTATTTCAAAAAGCCTGTCTTCAAGATCAGAAATTCTTTCCTCTGCTTTCTCTACCCTGTTGGTTAAGCTCTCAGATGTATTTTTTATTTCATTGAATGAATCCTTCAGTTCCAGGAGTGACAGAGTTTGGATGTGTTGTCCCCGCCAAAACTCATGTGGAAATTTGATCCCCAGTGTGGCAGTTTGAGTCATGGGGGCAGATCCCTCATGAATGGATTAGTGCTCTCCCTAGGTGGGGGAGCAATGAGTGAGTTAGTTTTTGCAAGAGCTGGTTGTTTAAATGACCCTGGCACCTCCACTCTCTGTCTCTCTCTCTCTCTCTTGCTTCCTCTCACCATGTGACCTGCCTGTACCCACTGGCTGCCTGCCACTTTCCGCCATGAGTAGAAGCAGCCTGAGTCCCACGCCAGAAGCAGCTGTCCGAGAATCATAAGCCAAATAAACCTCTGCTCTTTATAAATTACCCAGTCTCAGGTATTTCTGTTACAGCAACACAAAATGGACTAATACACAAGAGTTTTGCTACATTCTTTTTAAAGATATCTATCTCTTTATAAAGTTCCTCCTTCAGATCCTGCATTGTTTTTCTCATTTTTTGTGTCATCTATCTGAGTTTTCTTGTGTCTCATTGAGATTTCTTAAGATTGTTGCTTCTAACTCCTTTCAGTCATTTCATAGGTTTCCTGTTGTTTGGGGTCTGGTATTGGAGAATTATTGTTTTCCTTTGGGGGGGATTAATTTTTCTTTTTTCTTTCTTTCTTTCTTTTTTTTTTTTTTTGCTATTTCTAGTATCCCTTCATTGAAGTCAGCACATCTGGTTGAGCAGTTGCTTCTTCTAATACTCAGGAATGGCTTTTGTGGAGAGAGATTCCCTTCCTCTTTTTTTTTTTTTTGACCGGTAAGGGGATTGCAACCCTTGGCTCAGTGTCATCCACACCATGCTCAGCCAGTGAGTGCACTGGCCATCCCTATAAAGGATCTGAACCCGCGGCCTCGGCACTATCAGCGCTGCACTCTTCTGAGTGAGCCACGGGGCTGGCCCTGTAGATGTGTTTTATATTGACCATTGGGTAAGGTGTTTTAGTTTTGGTTCTAGGTAAAGGCAGTGTAGTCTCTTTGACTGTATTCAATGTTGGAGTTGTGTGTGAGTGCCTTCTGGGCCTGGGCACTGGGGCACTCAATAATTCCTTGCTGAAATGAATGATACTAGGTTGGGTCATCAAGATCATGGGTAAAATCTTGAATTCTGGGGAGAAGCATCTGGGTGACCTGTCAGTTCTTGGCTGAGGTGGGTGACCCTGACTGGACTCACTGGCATTCCAGCTAGTGTTCTGGAAACCTGATAGGTATATTGGGGTGATCTGAAGGTCATCAGCTGCGAATTCTGGGGAGAAGCATCTGGGTGACCTGTCAGTTCTTGGCTGAGGTGGGTGACCCTGACTGGACTCACTGGAATTCCAGCTAGTGTTCTGGAAACCTGATAGGTATATTGGGGTGATCTGAAGGTCATCAGCTGAAATGGATGACCCTGGACAGGGTTTCTGGAGACCGGGATTAGGACCTTAGGCTTTGAGGGGGATAATGAAGTGCTCAGCAGTCCCTTAGCTAGAGTAGGTGACTCAACTGTGCCACAGAGGCTCTGGGTAGACCTCTGTACCCCAAATGGAGGTGTTGGGGTACTCTGTAGTTTTGCTGTTGAAGTGGGCTACGCTGAGTGGGGTCCCTGGATTTGTGTATGGGGCCCTATGCTCTCAGGAGGGACACTGGGATGGTCTGCAGCACCACTGTTGAAGTCGGGCATTCTGGGAGAGGTGTTAGCAGTTTTGGGAGGGACCCTTCACCCCCAAGAGGGATGCTGGTGCCCTTTGAAGCTGTTCAGCTGGAGTGGCCACTTATGGTGAGGCCAGTGCAATTGTGGACAGGTCCCTGTGATCCTAAGAGTGTACTGGGATGCTGTAGATCTCCTCAGCTGGAGTGGGCTGCCCCCACAAGGTCACTGAGACTGTGGGTGGGCTGCTGTGCCCCCAAGAGAGATGCTGGATCCCTCTGAAGCCCCTTTACTGGGATGGGCAGCTCTGAATGGGCTCACTAGTGCTGCAGGCATGTTTCTGTACCTGAGAGAGACATATGGGTTCTCTACTACCTCTTTGTGGCTGCACAAATTGCAAGGGTACTTCACCAAAGAACGTGGGGTTGCCAGCAGTGGCTAGAGGCCCTGATTAGGCAGCTTTCTGACTGTGTAAAGTGTGCCTGCCAACCACTTTGCCCTGAGGGCAGCACCCTCACTGCATTGGACTGTCTGTTCCCAGAGTGCAGGATGCCATATGGACATGGGTGTGGGCAACCCAGCACAATGATGTGGTCTCAGGGGAATGGAACCTCTGCTGGGGCCAGAGAAAGATGTTTTCGGGTGTTGGGGCTGATCTCAACTCTAAATAGCCTGGGGTCTCGGGAATGGGGGAAGTTAGACATGTGTCCCTCCCTGGAACAATTGTCATGTGTGACACTAGAGTGCCCAGTACCAGGCACATGGCCACAGGGGCCGCCCCTAACACTGGTGTATGGATTCTCCTCCCCTTCCTCACAGATATAAGAATTGTAAAGGCATCCTGCCAACATAGGTACAGTCACTAGCCAGGGGTGAAGGGCCCGAATATGCTGCTTTCTGATTCTGGAGGGTGTGCATACTGACCCCCTCCATCCTGCACTGGACCATCCATTCCTAGGGTGCAGGACCAAATCCAAATTGAGGGTGTTGGGACTGATCCTAGTCCCAAGCTTGTGGCAGCAGTCTGGGACCTGGGAGGTGGTGACAGCTCTGTGTGTGTTGCTCCTCAGGACAACACAGCTGTGCAACATACCCACACCAGTTCCTGACATTGGGTGCACAGCTGCAAGGGCAGCACAGATCCCCCTGTGGGTTGAACTGACAGCCCACTCACCTTCCCGTGGGCAGAAACTCCTCCTGAATCCCTGCCACTTCGGGTTGGGGAATGGGGTGCAGGATGGGGTGGTGGTGGCTGGGAATTTTCTTCCATTCTCTTGTGACTTTCCTGAGTTGCTGTGCTCACCTTGGGGCATCTGGTGAGCCCCAAATGTCTCCACTGCTCCTTCAATGTGTTCCAGCTCTCTTGCGCTGTTACACTTGGATGAGAAAAATGAATTCGATGCATTCTCTGTCTTTGTGGAGAGCCACGAAATGTATCCTTCCAGTCGGCCACCTTACTCTGCACCCACCCTCAGCCATGGTTATTTTTTATTTTTTCCTAAATATTTTTGATCCACAGTTGGCTGCATACACGCATGTGGAACCCACATATATGGAGGGCCATCTGTACTATAAGGAGGAAACAGCAAAGTAAATGTATAGACTAGACACTTTAGAGGAGGTGATAGTCATGGCTTACGATTTCAATTTTCTACTTTTCTGTAGGCCCTGTAACTATAAGGAGGAAACAGCAAAGTAAATGTATAGACTAGACAGTTTAGAGGAGGTGATAGTCATGGCTTACGATTTCAATTTTCTACTTTTCTGTAGGCCCTGTATGTTCTGTGCATGTAACAATCCTTTGTTGGAGTGAGAAATCTTGCATATTGGGCAAGATGAGCTCCTCTGCTACCGCCTCTGTGCACAATTGCACCAATGATCAACTCCTGTCTTACCTGGAAGCCCTGGATGAGTATCAGCTAGAGGAATTCAAACTTTGCCTCCAGTCCCAACAGCTGCTGCTTGCAAACTTCCGGCCAATCCCCTGGGCAAACTTGAAAGCTGCTGATCCTCTTAATCTGTTCTTTCTTTTGAATGAACACTTCTCAGAATGGCAGGCATGGGAAGTGGCCCTCAGCATCTTCAAGAACATGAATCTGACTTCACTATGTGAGAAAGTTAAAGCAGAGATGAGAGGTGAGTGAGTCTTCAAGAAGGAGGAAGGGAGGGAAGGAGGGAGGTCTGTTTGGTGCTCATGGGAGCAAAGAGGTTGCTCCCGAATTTTTATAGGGTCATTCCAAATTGCTACTGTAGCCCTGAGAAAGAAATTTCTGATTGGCTCTGAAGGATTAAAATTTAAAAGTATAAAGGCTATAGAGAGGTTTGAAGCTCTAGCCTGGGAAGGAATAGTGATCAGAAGCAAGAAGAGAGAATTGAAAGAAGTACATTCAGTTATGTTATAAGACTTATTTTAAAAATTCAAATTTGCTCCTGTAAAATTGTTGTATTGGGGAGCAATTTGAGCATAACAAGAATTTTATGTTTGCTTATGTATAATTTTGTCCAAGAGAAATACTAGGTAAATGAAAAACAAATAACCAAAACAACAAATCAAAACAAACAAACAACCTCTGCAGCCAGATAACTTGAGCTATATAGGAATATACAAAATGCATCCAGATATACAGCTCAAACATCTACCAGCTACCTAAATATGAGCCATGCCCATCCAAAGCTTTCTGTTCAATTTAAGATCACTTTCTTTCCACCACTTCACAAAAACTCACAAGCTTCAACACTGCCCACACCCACAAGCAAAGTTCACGTCTTTTTCAAGGTAAATTACCATGGCATATCTATTGTGGCACTGTAGTATCAATTGTGGTATTGTAATATTTATTATAGTAGTAACATATTTCATAACCAATTAGCCAGTCCAGAACTGTGCTCATGTTTTTTACTAAGGTTTTATCTTTTTAAAAATGTATTACTGATCCCATGCCCACTAAGCCCTGTGGTTTATATTGCACAATTTAACCTACTGTGATGAGTTTTAGGAACACATAGGTCATTTTATAGCAGACTGACTGCCTCTGAGACCTGTTGAAAATAATCATAACATTTGCTGCTGCCTGTTACAAACCAGGCATTGATCTTATTGCTCTCTGTGCATTCATACTTACTCTTCACTCCATTCACAAGAAAGAGGTCCTATTAATACTGTTTTTACAGAGGGGGAAACTGAGGCAAAGACAGTTCAAGTAAATTGCTCACAGTCACAGAGCTGGTGACTAGAAGAGCTGGGCCTTGAATTCAGGCAGTGGGTCTCCAGAAGCTCTGTGCTTGGCCACATAATGTTTCTCTTGTCCCAAAATGAGGGCGTGAGTTTAAGGAGGGAGAGTGAGAGTGGGCAACACTAAATCTTCTATGTCAGAATCTTGGCCATTGGAGATTCTGATTCATGGAAATTCAGGTGGGCGGGAGGATGGGATGGAGACTAGAACTCTCCCTTGTCTTCTCTGCTCCTTTCCCTCTTTCATTTTTAAATCTCTCAGATACTCTTGTTCAGAATAGGCAGACTTTAAGCCTAAAGCTAGGGAACGAATCTAGAATCCTAAATCCTGACTGGAAATCCCATTTTTGTAGAGACCAAGAGGGAGAAATTTGCATAAAAGAGAATGCTACCAAAAGAATAACCTTCTTTCTGGCCACTGGTCCCGAATGACAACATAAACCCCCTGCCTAAAGGCTACAGAGCCACACTAGGCACCTCAAAGGACACCACTTTCTCTGATTCTGCCTGGCCTTCTAAATTAGTGGGTCATGTGGAGGATACCTCTCAAGTAGGAGGAAGCCTTAGGCTACATCCATCTTACCAGCAATGTAGGAGATGATTAAAAAAAAAGTTCAGTGTGTAGATCAGTCTTATTTATTCTGCCCCACTAGGAAACACAGCATGATGAGGGTTTCTGTGCTTGATCAGTGCTGTGGGATGTGTATTTGTGAGTAGTTTGTGAATACACATGTGTACACAGGCACGTGCACACTGTCTTTTGGGGACTATTGGTTTAGGAACTCAGATTCTAGAGCCAGGCTGCCTGGATTCAAAGGCCAGTTCCATCTGACCAACTGTAACCTTGGACAAATGATGTTACCACTGGGCCCCTGTCTTAGTTTTCTGTTGCTTATAACAGAATACCTGAAACTGAGTAATTTATAAAGAAAAGTTATTAGTATCTTACAGTTTCAGAGGCTGGGAAATCCAAGGTAGAGGAAGTATATCTGGTGAGGTCCTTCTTCCTGGTGGGGACTCTCTGCAGAGTCCATAAGTAGCACAGGACATCAGGTGGTGAGAGACTGTGTTCATGTGCTTCTTCCTTTTCTTACAAAGTGAGTATATCTGGTGAGGTCCTTCTTCCTGGTGGGGACTCTCTGCAGAGTCCATAAATAGCACAGGACATCAGGTGGTGAGAGACTGTGTTCATGTGCTTCTTCCTTTTCTTACAAAGTCACCAGTCTACTCCCATGACAACCCATCAATCCACTAATTCATGAAGAAATTAATTCATAAGGGCATAGACCTCATGATCTAATTGCCTCTTAAAAGGCTCCACATTTCAAATACCATAGTTGGATTTCCCACCCTCTTATAATGTTACAGTGGGTATTAAGTTTCAACAGGAGATTTGGAAAGGACATTAAAACCACATAAGCTCCAATTCACTCTTTTTGAAAATTGGGCTTACTGTACCCAACCTATGAGTTTCTAGAATGAAATGCTCAGGCGGCTTTGGACATGGAGTAGGAACTGACGTGTTAGCTGACCTTTGGGGTAGTTCTTCTCTAATAGCATCACATGCCCTTGTGGTTTCCAGGTTCTAGTTTGAGGATAGTTCCAGACTAGTGGTATTAGAACTGGAAGAACCTTTGCCACCTCACTGCACATATCATCCGTCCTACCCAAGACTATCTCAGAAAATTTAGGGTGGAAGAATCTGTAGGTCAACAGGCTTTCATAGATGGCCAAAGGGAAGTCAGAATTGGGATTTTTATTTTAAAGAGATTAGACTTTATTCCATAGGCAAAGAAGAATAATCAAAGGTAAATGTTTCATAATTTTACATTTTACATTTAAACCTATGATTTCTATTGGGTTGATTTTTTGTATATGGTGTACATATGGTGTGCATATGGTGTGTATAGGTTGCTATGCCTTTTTATTTTCCCATAGAGACCCAAAGGCTCCAGCACCATCTGTTGAAAGAACTACTCTTCCTCCATTGAATTGCTTTTGCAACCTTGTCAAAAATCATGTCGCCATACTTGTGTGGAGTTCATATGTTTTGAAGTTATTTTATTATGTACCTAACAGTTTAAAATTACTGTATATTCTCAATGAATTACATTTTTAATTATGTAGTGATCCTTTCTTCCCTCATAAAGCATTTAAAAAATTTTATTGCATTACAAAACATAATCATCCTCTTTGTCCATTAATCAATTTCATGCTAACCCCCCACCCCCTCCTCCTTTCCCACCTCTAGTAACCATATTTCTGTTCCCTCCTTCGGAAAGTTCCATGTATTATTGTGATTGTTGTTTCCTTCTTAAAGATAAGGGCAGAGAGATGCACTGTCAGCTGCTTAATTTTGGTGAGTTAAACTTAATTTTGAACCAGCAGGGGTAAAAAAAGGCAAGGTCAAAGTTCCCCCCCTTGTCTTCCCCATTAGATATGAGGCTTAAAATGCAATAAAATTAGGGATCCCATTTACTTAACTGCATATTTGTATGCAANGGAAGTGGGGCTCACAGACTCTGCAGGTAGGGTTTGTGCGGCTTCACAGAATTTGAATTCTTTGGCCCAGTCAACCATGTGTGGAGAATGATGGATTCTTGTTCTTTCTTCAAAGGGGTGCTTCTTCAAAGGTACATGTCACGTCAGGAGAAAGTCCGGGACTCATTTGCCACAATGATCAAGCCCTGTCAACATGGGCAGTCAATGGGGTTATAAGTGTTAGAGCTATATCCTTTTACAGTCAGATCCCTTACGAAGTATTGGCTCATAGCAACTAAGTACTGACCAATGAAATATGAGCGTGCCCACTATGTGAATCACGGAAGGGGTCCTTTAGCTTATGTCAAACGGGACATTCAGAGTAGTCATGTGAAGAAATTGAGGAGCTGGGGTTAGAACCCAATTCTTGGTGCTTTCATTCCTACGGTGTTTTAGAATGTTTTTTATGTGCTGGACACTGCTCTATATACTAGGGATAAATCAGTGAACAGAGACTACCCAGCTACCTACACAGGTAATTGACATAATAAATCAATGAATCATATGGTATGTTAGAAGGTGACAAGTGCAATGGAAAAGAGAGAGGGTAAGGCAGATAAAGCCTCATGTGTACAATTAAGGGCAAATGTGGCAGTATTAATTAGGATTATCAGGCTCTACTGAGTAAGTGAGGTTTGAGCAAAGACTTTCTGGTGAGCCAAGTGGATATCTGGGATTCCAAGGAGGGGAGGTTGCTGGAGCCAATGCCCTGAGGCAGGTATATGTTTAATGTGTGCTGTGGTATTGCCAAAGTGGCATGGTGCATCTTTAGTTGGGTTAATGGCGCTTGAAGATCTGATTCTTTCAGTCCCTTCAATCTAAAGTTTGCCAGATAAATAGTTGGTTCTTCTGGGAGCCTCCTTTGTTGCCTGCCCATTTTTGGTCTGGGGTATTTTAATATCTCATCACTGTTTATTTCAGTAAATATGCAGACCCAGGGAATCCAAGTTCCAAACCAAGAAGAACTAGAGTTTCCAGAAGAAGAAACAGGTTTGTGCACTGCTCTATGTTGATCATGGACAAATTGCTGGATGGAGCACTGCTTTTACTGGGTCCACATTTGCCTCCTACTCTGAAATTATCTTGAATTTATAATATGCAAAAATTGAAAAACTTCCCAACTAGTACTTCCAGTATTGATTATTGAATGGGAAGTTACTGTAAACTGGACATACTTTGACTTCACCCTAAGTTCTTAGACATCAGTGTCTGTCTCTGGACTTTGTAATTTAGTTAACTAATAGGTATTTAGATTACCTATTAACCTAATTAATAGGTTAATTAACAGGTTTATAACAAATTAGTTAACAGGTTAATTAACAGGTATCTGTATTTTTTTGTTCCAGTGGTTCCATAGATATTTCACATGAACAAAGTAATATAGGTATTTACGTAATAAGTTTAGTTTTATCAAAGAAATACACACACATGTATGTAATCCACAAAGAATCACAGAAACACAAATCTTCTAATGAAAAGTGTCAGTCCTTTGCCCAATTCTTGAAGCAACCACATGCCACTCTTGGCTGCCACATCTGACATTTGTTTCTACAGTCATAAGTGATTAACATATTCTGCTATTTCTTAGTTTTTCTTTTCTATTTTTTTCTTTTTATACTTAATGTATTTTTAAATCGACATATAATAATTGTATATATTTAAGAGGTACAGTATGATGTTTTGCCACACATATATAATGCGTAATAATCAAATTAGGGTAATTAGCATATCCTTCACTTCAGACATTTATCATTTCTTTGAGATGAGAACATTCAAAATCTTCCCTCCTAGCTATTTTGAAATATATGATATATTTTTGTTAATTATAGTTGCTGTACCATGCAGTAGAATAATTATCTCTGACTTCTTGTCATGGTAGGTATCTTTCTTCCCTTCTATTCTCTAGTAAAGTTATCATATTTTTCATGACAGAATCAGTATTCAGTGTCATGAAGACATAAGTCAATACTGAGCCATGTAATAAATCAAGATTACATGTTGTGTTAGTTTCCTACAGCTTCTGTAACAAATTGTACCACAAACTGGGTAGCTTAAAACAACTCTCTGAAAGAGAGACCAAAAGTCTGAAATTTGGATGTCAGCAAAGCCACGTTCCCTGCGTAGGCTCTAGGGGAAAATCTGTTCCTTGTCTCTTCCAGCTTCTGGTGGCTTGGGTTTTGGCCTCATCGCTGCAGTCTATCTCTGTGTTCTCATTGCTACCTACTATGTCTTTTTCTCTGTGTGTCTGTGTCTAGTATTCCTCTGCTTCTCTTTTATTAGGATATATATGATGGCATTTAAGGCCCACCCAGATAATACAAGATAAACTCTTCTTCTCAAGATCCTTAATCACATGTCAGGTAATATCCACTCTTATGCCATATAAGGTAATAATCACAGGTTCTGTGGATCAGGACACAGATATATCTAGGGGGAGGGGCACTGTTCAGCCCCATATGCATGCCTCTTACTGGGAACAGTTCCCTGTGTTTATTTGAGTTAATAATTGCTTTTTATTCAACTTCCCGTGCAATCGTTACGACACCAGGAGTTCCCTGGTTTCCTTTTCATTATTTCTAGACAATTTTCTGAAGCCCTATGTCCTTCTCCCATCTGTGTTGGTTGCCATGTAACTCTCATCCTGGGTATTTATTTAATCTCGAATTCCATTTTCTACTCTCAAATGTTATTTCCCTCTTTCCCCTAGATTCCACATCTGTCTCTCTTATCACTGATTCAGAGGACCTATTCTATAGTAACTTCTTGAGAAAGGTCCACAGGAGATAGTATTTTTGAGACTTTGCCTGATTGAAAATTTTTCGAACACTGCTTCCCATTTGGTAAATGGTTTGGGAGTAATATTCCAGGTTGAGAATAATTTTCCCTCCATGTTTCTAGTATCCCTGTGTCACCGAGTGTTGATAAATCTGATGCTATTTCAATTTTTACTTTACATGTGATCTATCTTTTATGCTACGAAAGCTTTTAGGGTTCTCCACCCATGTGTTCTGAAATGTCATGATGTGATTAGGTTCTGGGCCTTAATCTCTTTATTGGGTTGAAAATTAAGTGGGCCCTTACATTTTAAAAAATGTGCCCTTCGGTTCTCGAATTTCTTTTTTTTTTTTTTCCTTTCTGTCTTTTTTCGTGTCCGGCAACGGATCGCAACCCTCAGTGTCACGCCCGCACCTCGCTCAGCCAGTGAGCGGGAACCGGTCTGTATGTGGGATCTGAACGCTCGGCGGGAGCGCCACCGCACTCCCCAGCAGCGCACTGTAGCAGTGCGCCACCGGGCTGTCCCCTCGGTTCTCAAATTTCTTGAGTCTTCTTTGACATTGATCATTCCTTCCTTTTTCTCTTTTTCTTAGCCTCTAATTAGGTGTTTTGTTTTCTGAGATTAACATTTAATTTTCTTACCTTCTTAAAAAAATCCCATCTCCATCTTTGTTTTTTTTGTTGTTGTTGTTGTAATTTAAAAGATTTCTTCAAAATTTTTTAATCATAACTTTAATAAAACATATTATTTAGTTTATTGTATGTTTAATATCAGGCTGGTTAAATCTGTTTCTCCTCAATGGTAGCCTTTTTGAATGGACTTAATATTTTCTTCAATATTTGTCATAACTTTGGTGCAGTTTTTGTTTTCCTGAGTTATCTGTTTCCTGGGCAGATAAAGTGATTAAACGAACAGTGTAAATGGTATAAAATGTTTCATATATTTTAAAAATTTCCCATTCTCTATATAACCAATTAATTCTACAAAGGGTAACCACTTAAAAAACTTGTGTGTACTTCCAGTTTAAAAAAAAATTAGATCGTATATCAGTTCTGCATCTGCTTTTATCATTTGATATCTTGAGCACGTCTTTATAATAAACATGTCCTGCCCTCATTTTTAAAAATTGAAATGTAATAATTGTACATATTTATGTGGTGTGGAGTGATATTTTGGTACAAAGTATAATGATCAAATCAGGGTAATTAGCATATTCATCACTACAAACATTTATCGTTTCTTCGTGTTGAGAATATTTGAACTCCTCTCTTCTTGCCATTTGAAAATATGTTAGGATTCTTCAAAAGGTTCATGGAAAGATTTGCATTATCTTCTAATTCTATTTTTCCATGAGCTTTTGAAGTACCTGCATACCATAATTGTTAATCGTGGATGCCTAACACTACTACAGAACTCTAGAACTTATTCTTCCTATCTAGCTGTAAGTTTGTATCCATTAATCAACCTCCTCCTATCCCCCCTCCACAATTCTACTCTCTACTTCTATGAGCTCAACTTTTTAGATTGCTACATAACATACCAATGTGTGACTAATTTATGGTTTATATTTAACCTCTTCTTGTTGATAGAAATTTAGGCTTCCA
>NW_007728081.1:293863-302159 GCF_000696425.1 Galeopterus variegatus | reverse complement strand
GGGGTTGTTCTGAAATCAGGGTCAGATGAGGCTGGGAGAGTCAGTGGCTTCCTTAGAAGTCAGTTACCACCCTAGCTGTAAGTTTGTATCCATTAATCAACCTCTTCCTATCCCCCCTCCACAATTCTACTCTCTACTTCTATGAGCTCAACTTTTTAGATTGCTACGTAACATACCAGTGTGTGACTAATTTATGGTTTATATTTAACCTCTTCTTGTTGATAGAAATTTAGGCTTCCAGTTGTTTTTATTTTAAATATTAAACAATACTTTGATAAACATCATGACGTTTTGTGCATATCTGGAAGTATTTCCATAGACGACATTTCTAAACTAGAACTCCTAGACCGAAAAGTATACATAATCTAAAGTCTGATATAGTAAAATTGATCCTCTGAAAGGCAGTATAAAATTACATACCTAATGATATTTTGGGTGTCTATTTTTCTGTCCTGCTATCAACACAGATTCTTTCAAATATTTGACAGATAGATAGAAATATTACTTTGATTTAATATTCGGTTTGCAGTCATTCTTTTACTAAGTTGAAATCATAATTACATTTAGCCTTTTTATTTCTTCTGAAATATCAGTTCAACCCTGCTCCCTGCTTTCCTTTTGGGTGCTTATTCTCTTCTTATTTACAAGTAAGAACACACTGCATGTAGAAATAACCTCTCGGTCTGTCACATAGATGGCAAATACTCTTCCTCATGAATTCTTTCTCTTTCGAATTTAGGTATGGTGCCTTTGTGTTCAGCTTTAAAACCTCTAGGTAGCAAAATTCATTCCCAGATTAATTACATCATAGGGGTCAGTAAGATTACATCTGATATAATCAACACCTGAGAGAATCCAAGGGAGTTTTAGATTTCACCAAACTCTGGCTGCACAGAAGAGAAATAGAGGCAAGTAGGGGAGAGTTGGCTGGACCCATTCTGAAGGAGCAGGTTCTATATTATTTAATACTTTGGTCCATAATACCCATTTGTTAAAGATTCAGTGATCAAGTATTGGAATTTGCTCAATCCAGAACAATAGCCTTTTTTTGGAGGTGAGGAAAAGCCCTAGAATATTGAACATTTGAGAGACTTTGGAGATCTTTGATAATCTGAACAGAATGTTGCCCATGATGAATCTCTAGGACCCTGTCAACAGAAGATGATATTTCCCTTTTGGTGGGTAAAGGAAAAGTGCTTTTCCACTATTTCCTGCTTATTTGGAACTTGTAGACAAGGGAACTGAGGTTCAAAAAAGTTAAACGTTGACTAAGAATCAAAGCCATAAATCTCGGTTCTAAAACTTGAAGAAAATCTGAAGACAGGTATTTGATCCTGATTCTCATCTTTTCTTTACGGGGATATGGGGGAATGTGTGTGTGTATATACATCTTTTCCACTAAATGGAATCATCATCCACCCAGATATTCAATCTAAGAACTAGAATGCAGGCACCACTCTATTTTCCTTACCTCCCTACCTCCCTGTTATAAATCATTAGTGGTCCTACTGGCTCTACCCTCAATATATACCCTAAATCTTTTAAAAAATTTATTTTACTTTTGATTGACAAATAATAATTGTATATATTTGTGAGGTACAATGTGATGTTTCCATACATATATACATCACAGAATGATCAAATAAGGCTAATTAGCATATCCATCACCTCACATACTTATCATTTCTTTTTGATGAGAACGTTTAAAATTTCTTTTACAAAACAGCTAGTTAGGAAAAATAAATTCTATTGATGTACAGTTGAGCTAGGCATCTATAATTAACATTAATTTATTACATGTTAACAAATATCTACAAGAGAAGAGATAAGATGTCCCCAACGCAAATAAATGATTGCATTTTATGATGTAATGATGAATATGCTAATTGTCCTGATTTGATCATCACACATTTAATTTATGTATTTATTGAAGGAAAACATCTCAAATTAAATTTAAAGTCAATTGATAAGGAACAAATTTTATACTCAAAGATTAACATCCTTAATGTAAGAAGAACTCTTAAAAGTGAATTAGAAAAATCTAAGCAGAAATTTGAAAGATGTGAGCAGATAAGTCACACACCCCGAAGAAACACCCTGGCTAATAAGAACATCCTAACATGTGGTGGTGCTGAGGGCATGGGAGCGGTGGTGCTGTCTGTCTCAGGACCCTGGGCAGATGGCTCTGTTGCTTGCCTGGTTGTGTCTTGATCATCACACATTGTACACAAGTATTGATATTCAACTCCATACCCCACAAATATGTATAATCAATTACATTTCAATAAAAAATTATTACAATGCAGAAAAAGTTAAAATCTCTTTTAGGAATTTTTAAATATACAGTATATTATTATTAACTATAGTCTCCATGCTGTGCGGTAGATCACTACAAGTCATTCTTCTGTTTAATGAAATTTTGAATCCTTTGACTAACATCTTCTCTTTCCTTGTCCTGCCTCTTCCCCACAACCCCCCAGGTTCTGGTAACCACCATTCTATTTTTTTAGATTCCACTTATAAGTGAGATCCTGCAGTGCCTGAGATCTTTCTGTGCCTGGATTATCTCACTTAGCATAATGAAATGACTATGTCAAAGAGATATTTGCATTCCTATGATCATTGCAGCATTATTCACAATAGACAAGATATAGAATCAACATAAGTGTCCATCAATGGATGAATGATTAAAGAAAATGTGGTAGATATACACAATGGAATACTATTCAGCCTTAAAAGAGGAGATCTTGTCATTTGCAACAACATGAATAAATCTGGAAGATACTGTGTGAAGCGAAATAAGCCAGGCACAGAAAAACAAATGCCTCATGATGTGACGTTTATGTGGGATCTAAAAAAGTCAAACCAATGAAACTTTGAATCCTTTGACTAACATCTTCTCTTTCCTTGTCCCGCCTCCTCTCCCCAACCCCCCAGGTTCTGGTAACCACCATTCTATTCTTTTAGATTCCACTTATAAGTGAGATCCTGCAGTGCCTGAGATTTTTCTGTGCCTGGATTATTTCACTTAGCATAATGAAATGACTATATCAAAGAGATATTTGCATTCCTATGATCATTGCAGCATTATTCACAATAGACAAGATATAGNTAAAAAATTATTACAATGCAGAAAAAGTTAAAATCTCTTTTAGGAATTTTTAAATATACAGTATATTATTATTAACTATAGTCTCCATGCTGTGCGGTAGATCACTACAAGTCATTCTTCTGTTTAATGAATTTTCGAATCCTTTGACTCACATCTTCTCTTTCCTTGTCCTGCCTCTTCCCCACAACCCCCCAGGTTCTGGTAACCACCATTCTATTTTTTTAGATTCCACTTATAAGTGAGATCCTGCAGTGCCTGAGATCTTTCTGTGCCTGGATTATCTCACTTAGCATAATGAAATGACTATGTCAAAGAGATATTTGCATTCCTATGATCATTGCAGCATTATTCACAATAGACAAGATATAGAATCAACATAAGTGTCCATCAATGGATGAATGATTAAAGAAAATGTGGTAGATATACACAATGGAATACTATTCAGCCTTAAAAGAGGAGATCTTGTCATTTGCAGCAACATGGATAAATCTGGAAGATACTGTGTGAAGCGAAATAAGCCAGGCACAGAAAAACAAATGCCTCATGATGTGACGTTTATGTGGGATCTAAAAAAGTCAAACTCATAGAAGTAGACAGTAGAATAGTGGTTAGCATTTATTTTATTTCTAGTGCTACATTCTAGTCTACTAACTATCAGTTTTCACTTAGATGACAGTAGTGGATTCCTACCTGGTCTCCCTGCCTTCTTTCTTGTGCCAATGTACCATAACACATTATCCACAGAACAGTGAACTTTTAAAAATGTAAATTATGGCTTCTTGTTCCTTTCCTTTCAAAACAAAGAATTCATCATCTCGCCCCTCCCCACACATGGGTTTACCCCCTACCAGGTGCCTTGGTCACTCTAGAACGTTCTCACTCCTGTCTCAGGACATTTGCACTTGCTTTCCACCTGCTTGAAAGCATATTTTTCTACATCATGGACTGACTTCTTCTCATGGTTAAGCTGTCAACTCTCAGTGCAAAAACCTCTACTGATCCCTTCTCTGCCCCCTTCTAAAGGCATTCTCAATCTCTCTTGTGTCATTCTGTATTTTTTTATCTGTACATGTTATCAAACTATTGAACTGCCTCTACCTTTTGCTACTTTTTGCCACCCCATTCCCATGAAAAAGTAAGACCTTGGGAGGCAGAGATTGTTTATCTTGTTCAAGACTTTACATTAGGAACTTCATTGTTGAATCATTGCTAACTCTGAAATTCATTCAGACCATTGTTTTGTTTTGTTTTTTGTTTTGGTTTGTTTTTTGCTTCTCTTCTGCTTCAGGCCACAGAAAAAAATACAGAGAGAGAATGAGGGCTAAAATACTGGCCATATGGGACAATATCCCTTGGCCTGAAGACCATATATATCTCCGTAATACAACAGAGCAGGAACATGAAGAACTGAAGAACATACTGGATCCCAATGGGACTGGAGCCCAGGCCCAGACAATAGTCTTGGAGGGTAGGGCAGGGGTGGGAAAGACCACCCTGGCTATGAAGGCCATGTTGCATTGGGCAGATGGCCTTCTCTTTCAGCATAGGTTCTCCTATGTTTTCTATCTCAGCTGCCATAAGATGAAAGACATGGAGGAGGTCACCTTTGCTGACCTGCTTTCTTGCGACTGGCCCGACTTTCAGGCCCCCATTGAAGAGTTCATGTCTCAGCCCGAGAGGCTCCTGTTCATTGTTGATGGCTTTGAGGAAATGACTATGCCTGAATTACACCCTTATAACTTGGATGACAACCTGCCGTGTGCAGACTGGTATCAGAAACTCCCAGTGACCAAAATCCTACTCAGCTTGTTAAAGAAAGAGTTGGTTCCTCTGGCCACCTTAGTTATCACGACCAGGACCTTTAATTTGAAAGATCTTCAGAATCTATTAGTGAATCCGTGTTTTGTAGAAATCACAGGGTTTGAAGGGGACAACCAGGAAGAGTATTTCGTCAGGCACTTTGGTGACCCCAAAAAAGCCAAGAAAATCTTGCGTCAGATAAGAAAAAATGAAACTGTCTTTAATTCCTTCTGTGCTCCCATGTTGTGCTGGGCTGTATGTTCCTGTCTGAAGCAGCAGAAGGCAAGACATTGTGATCTCCAGCCAATCACCCAGACTACCACCAGTCTGTATGCCTATTTTTTCTCCACCTTGTTCTCAACAGCAGAGGTGAGATTGGCAGAGCAGAGCTGGCCGGGACAATGGAGGGTCCTCTGTGCTCTGGCTGCAGAGGGGATGTGGTCTATGACCTTCTCGTTTAGAAAAGAGGACACCCGGTACAGGTGCCTGGAAGCACGTTTTATTGATTCTCTCTTCAGGTTCAATATTCTTCGAAAGGTCAGTGACTGTGAAGATTGCATTACCTTCACTCACTCAAGTTTCCAGGAGTTCTTTGCAGCCATGTTCTATGTGCTAGAGGAAACTGAAGGGTCCCTTGATGGTTCCACAAAACTTAAAGAGATGAAGATTCTACTGAGTGCTGTCTTCGTTGACAGAAACTTCTATTGGACTCCACTGGTTCTTTTCTTCTTCGGTCTTTTAAAAAAAGACCTAGCAAGAGAATTGGAGAATACTTTGCATTGTAAACTATCTCCCAGGATAATGGAGGAATTATTAGAATGGGGAGAAGAGCTAGATAAGCCTGAAACTGTCTCTATGCAATTTGACGTCCTACAATTTTTTCGCTGTTTACATGAGACTCAGGAGGAAGACTTTGTAAGGAAGATGTTGGGTCACATCTTTGAAGCTGACCTTGATATTTTGGGAAACATAGAACTCCGCGTTTCCTCGTTTTGCCTAATGCACTGTCAAAGGTTGAATAAACTAAGGCTGTCTGTCAGCAGTACCATCCTTCAAAGGGAATTGACTTCTGATGTGGAAACTCTGGAGTGAGTAATGCAAAACCATTTTTTCCCCATTAATTTTCTACTGTCTTCTCAGGCTCTGCCCAAGTTCTTTCATGAAAAACTGGGATCTTTTGTTGTTGTTATGTAACAGAGGTTATGTCTGACCAAACATTCCAGATCAGCTTCAACGTGTGAGAATATTTTTCTTTAGGTATCATGTAGGGTTCCCTGGCTGATTTAATCTACTTAGAAGTAGATCTTACATCTTAGGTACTGCATATAGGAGGTTTATGTTCCAGACATTATGCTAAGACATCTACTTGCATCTATCTTATGCTCATAACTGAATGCAGGGGGTGCTGTTTATTGCCATTCATAGATGAGAAAGCTGAAGGATAAAAACACAACTTGTCTGTTGCAGTGTGGCTATTAAACAGGGCAGTGTGTATCAATGCCCAGCTTTCTCTTTGAGCACTCCGGATCTTAAATACAGTGCTGGATGCCTCTCCACTGAGCATGAGTTGGGGTGGGGGTAGTAGGAGGGTTCAAGGTTATCAACAAAATTCTGAAACTTGTTTAGACCGGTTTGTCCTATTGTCTCCTGGAAGAAGAAGCCCAGAAATACTTGAAGTACTTTTGGTTCTTATCCTATGACTTTTTTCCACTACTGACTCTGTAGACTCCAAGTTTAGGAGACAAGAAAGCCTGACTATTTTGCTAATTATGTAGGCCCCAGGGATGTTTTCTAAACTTCTCTTTTGAGATAGGAGCTACTATACACGTTCTCATATCTCCTCTGTTTAACCTTCAGGCCTACGAGAAGCACCAGTTCAATTTCGGTTAAACACATTGAATTTATTAAAAAAAAAAAACCAACAAAAAAAAACGTTTTATTGAAGTATAACATACATAGAGAAAACAGCACACATCATAAGTGCACAGTGAATTTTAACATGTTCCGCACACTGTAGCAACTGGGCAGAGGATCTAGAAACAGAACACCGTCAGCACCACAAGAACCCCCTTCATGGCCCTCTATTTGAACATATACAATTTTACATTTCTCTTATTTATCTATATCACAACATCTTTTTTCCCAACATTTGCTGACTTGTCACATATAGATCAGGAAGGGAGAAGAGCTTTTCTGATCTTCTGAGTCATATTAATTAGTACCTTTCTAGAATCCTTGAATATGGCATTGTAATGTCCTATGAAGCTTTGCAAATTCATCAATATCTTGTTAAAACTAGGCTCATTTTTATACAGATCTCTCTAGAGGCTCAAATAAGGCTCCTTTATATATTTCACACAATAAAAATCTGGTTTCATAAGATTAGTCTAAATGGCATGGGTCTATCTATCAACACCCTAGTTTTGTGAAATACTATCAAAGCCACTTATGAATTTTATCTGATTAAGGCCTTGGGGGTGAAGAGGATATTGGTGGAAGAAAAATGTTCATTACAAAATTTTTTCCTTAGAGGCTTTTAGAAGTAAGTAGGTTCTCCTCTTCAATCCCTCTATATTTCAAAAGAAATCTTATTTTTTAAAATTTATTTTTAAATGACAAGTAATAATTATGCATATTTACAGCATAAATGTGATATTTTGATCTATGTATACATTACAGAAAGATCCAGTCAAGCTAATTATCGTATCTATCACCTCACCAATTGCACATTTTTATATGGTGTGAACACTAAAAATCTATTATTAACAACTTCGCAATATACAGTACATTAACTGTGGCCACCATGCAGTGCAATAGATCACTAAAATTTATTCCTCCACTCTAACTGAAACTTTGTATCCTTTGACTAATATCTTCCCTTTTCCCATCCCTCCTCCTGCTCCCACCAGCTTCTGCAACCACTATTCTACTCTCTGCTTCTATGAGTCTGACTTTTTTTCCCACATGTAAGTGAGATCATATAGTATTTGTCTCTTTGTGCCTGGCTTACTTCACTTAACACAGTATCTTCCAGGTTTATCCATGTTTTTGCATATGACAGGACTTCCTTCTTTTTTAAGGCTGTATAGTATTCTATTGTGTATATATACCACATTTTCTTTATCCCAGTATTATTTAGCACAAAACAGGCACATGTGCTTTATCACAGAATGGCTAAGTTCAGGGACATTAAATCACACTGGTTTCAGCTCTTAATTACTATCCTGGGGATATTTTGATTAGTAGATCCAAGACAGGTCCCAGAAATCTTTATTAAAAATTTGCATGTGTGTGCACACATGCACATATGCACATACACTCAAGGTTGAAGACAACTACTCAACCAATGCCACAACTCTAGATCACAAGAGCATAACTTCATAT
>NW_007728081.1:286846-292875 GCF_000696425.1 Galeopterus variegatus | reverse complement strand
AAACTTTTCCTATTTTTTTTTTCTAAACCAGCTAACAAGTAGCAAATTCTTGGTGTGCTTGTTGTATAAATCTGGACCAGGAAAGGGTTAGGGCTAGGGTAAGCATAGATACTTAGTATAACCTGGATTGGAGTCCAGGCGCGCAGGTTTGAAGGAAGAGAGATGTGGTTCAGGGAACTACTGTGGGTAGACTTGGAGGAGGGACTTGAGGCTTCTGTCCCCAGGCATCTCAGTTTGGGCTGCTTTCCTGAGTGTTTGTCTCTGTGGCTCTTGCTCTGCAGGCTCTGGTTTTGCCAGCTTGGGGCACTCAGTTGTAAGCACTTGTCAGATGCTCTGCTCCAGAACAAGGGTTTGACACATCTGAATCTGAGCAAGAACCACCTGGGAGATGAGGGAGTGAAATTTCTGTGTGAGGCCTTGTGTCGTCCGGATTGCAGTCTGCAGAACCTGGAGTAAGTTTTGTTGGCTCTCTTGTATAGTGGATGGGAGGAAAGCAGTGGGAATTGTCCTATGAATGCCTGAGTTCCTGATGGGGTTTGAGTGAATCCTGGGTGTGGACATGATTTTTACCACAGAGGAGCTTTGGTTTTGTTGGGGGTGTAGGTATAAGGGGTGGTGCTTATGGGGAAAAAATTGGGTGACTATTAAGGACCAAGTACAATGTGTGTATGTGTGGGTATGGGAGGATCTTCAAAACCACCCCCTGGGTTTGACAATTTACTAGGAGTACTCACAGGACTCAGCTTATAGTCATGGCTATGGTTTTTCTTGGTGAAAAACACAAAGAAAACCAGCAAGAGAAAAGGTACATGGGACAAAGTCCACAGGAATTCTCTCCCAGTGGAATCACACAGAACATAAAATTCCTCCATCAACTAGTTGTGAGAATACATGCAAAGTGTTGTCTACAAGGGCAGCTAATTAGAGACACAGCACTCAGAGGTTTTATTGGATGCTGGTCATGTAGGCACCTTCTGCCTAGCATGTCCCAAAGGTTCCAGACTTGTAGAAGGAAAGCAGGTGCTTAGCATAAACCATTTTGTTTGCACAGTGAGCCATTCTTATCAGAGAATGGTGGGAAATCTGAAATCCAAGTTCCCAGATACTAGTCAAGGGCTAACCTTGCAAGCAGACAAGATTATCTAAAGATAGCTCCTTTCTGCACAATATGTTATCCCATGTCTGATATGAAATAGAAGTCAGAAATGAGCTCTAAATCTCCCTAGTTAGACAGTCACAGTAAAAATGATTTTGTCTATAATTTATGTCTATGCACTTTTTAGAACACATAGGCCATGCCAGAGTCTTGAAAAGATATGAAATAGGGGTATAGGTAGTAGTACTAGAATATTAAAATAATCACAGGTGTAAGGTGCTAAGAAATTTGGAAACCTTTGTTATATAGTATTATTATTATTACTTGTTTTTACTAATTTTAACAATGTTGGAAATATTTTGATGGCCCAAAATGTAGCCCGTCTATAATTAAACTTAGACAGACTCGACATTTTTGCATTGATAACAGGAAAGTAAATTCACAGGATTAAAGGTTTCTGTGCTGTCCAAATATAGTACCCACTTGCCAGATGTGGCTGAATTAGAATTGAGTATAATCAAAAATTTAATTTCTCAGTTGCACTAGCTGCATTTCAAGTGCTCAGTAGTCACATGTGGCTAGTGGATATGGTAGTGGATGTCACAGCTATAGAACATTTCCATCATCACGGAAAGTTCTGTTGGATTTTGTTGATTCAAAGGACAAAGTCCACTCCTGCCAATGTTGCCCAGCTATCTAGTTCTCCTTCCTGGAGGCTACCAGTGGTTTAAGTCTTTTTCTGTAAATCCTTCAGGAGGTCTTCTGTGCATGCATAAGTGAGTGTGTATGTTTTTTTTTCTCTCTCTCAGCATTTATTACCATGAAACATGTACCCCAAACAACATATCTGAGAATGTTATACATCAGTACATAAAAGCTTTTATTCTATTATGACTACGTACTCATTCGTCAAATGGATATGCTATTTGTGTAATGAGTACTCTGGTTGTTTCTAATCTTTTGACAAAGTGATAAAAGTTATGCCATGTATCTGTGTTCCTGTATCACTTCAGACATGTGTAAATATACCTGCAGTATAAGTTCTTAGAAATAGAATGGATGGGTCAAAGGGTATTTGCAATAAAAATTTTAACACATGTGGCCCAGTTACTCTCCATGGAGGTTGTACCAACTAACACTCCCACAAGCCTCTCTCTCCCTGCTCCTCTTCCCCGTAGTTTCCTCCCCTGTCTCCCCCTCTTCTCTCTCCTGTTCCCTCCTCATCCCTTCCTCTTTATCCCATTCTCTCTCTAAATATTTACTTGAATTAATCATTTTGAACTTATTTTGGTATAATAATTTATCCTTGGAAATTTAGACCTGCCCTTAGGTGAGATTCCTCGGTCTTTTCAGCTCAACTGTTGAGCTCAAAGACTGAAAAACATGTACGTTGATAGCCAAGTAGAGTCTGGATACTGTGGTGGTAAATATCACAGAAAGAAGCTCCTCACACTAAAAATCCTGGATGGGATGACAAGGGGAGGTGGCTGTATTGCTGTTGTTTCTGCTTGCTTTCTATCACAGGTAGAGCACCTTGGGGTGTCTTGGCCCCTCCTAACTTGTACCCACCTCATTCTAGGGCTTGGAATAAGAAGTCTGGTTTGGGCGTCTCTCCTTTCCTTGGAAGAAAGTGAGATGGGCTGGAGCGCATAGAGTGAAGCATAAGGACTCAAGGATTATTTCGTCCTCTTTTGTATGTTTTTATTTTGCAGCTTGTCAGATTGTTCTTTCACAACAGTGGGCTGCCAGGAGCTTGCTAAAGCCCTGGAGCATAATCATAATGTGCAAATTTTGGATATTGGGAGAAATGATCTTCAGGATGACGGCATAAAACAACTGTGTGAGGCACTGAAACATCCTAGTTGTGTGTTGAACACACTTGGGTGAGTCCATGCTGTCTTTGCAGGAATTCTCCTCTCTTTACTCTTGAGATGGAGGGAAGATAATGACAGGGTCACACAGTGGGGGGGGGGGTAGAAAGTGAGAAATGATAAAAACATAGTTTTCCTTTTAAAAATCTCTCCTAAATGATAAGCTCTAAGTTGAGAGAAAGCATTTTAATCTTGTTCTCAGTGCATTGCAAATCTTTCTTTTAATCAGCACACTTTGGATTCTAGGTGCTGGGGGGATGCAGCCTACTCCCTGCACTCTGAATCTTTGCTTCTCAGGGGAAGACTGACTTTAACCATAACGTAATGTGTGCTCAGCAGGCTGAGATGGTTTGGCCTCAAGTCAGAGAATTTTTGTCTAAATGTGGCTTAAATGATAGCCATTTCTCACGTAAGTAACGGTTCTAGGGTTGGTTAATTCAATAACTCTGTTGTGTTTTCAGAAAGGGTATTTGTCAGAATCTGTTAAAAGATGTTAAATAAACCCACTGAAATCATATGAAACCTCCAGTATTGTTGGGGTGAACCAACCATCTCTAACCTCTACTCAGTGATTTTTAAGTTTACTATATAAACACCAAGAATTTGATTGTTGGTTAAAATATCAAGGAACTGAACTTGTTCTCTCACAGGCCTTTTTATAAAAAAAGACATAAATAAGTTAATGTTATCTACAGTGCTGAATTTAAGGGAGTTTCAGGAAGTTCATCTTTACTACCTTCCCTCCCCGCCATCAGATAATGAAGCAACGTACTGGAGATAAATGGACTATATTTCTTTAAAACAGAGATTCACTCTGCCTTTTTTTTCCCTCTGAAAGAGAGCTTTATGTGTTCATACAAATAAAGAAGCTAATGTGCACCAGCAGTGCAAGCATGAATGGATGACAATGGAAAATAGGTTTGGTGCTTGAAGGGGTGCTAATGTTGGGTACCACAACCAGAGAACCTGCACACCACAGTACAACACACACAACACTCTCGAGTCTTTCTCACAGACTGCCCAGGAGGTTATTGAAGATTTCACTGAGGAGTTTAGGTTTTGAGATGAACCTTGAAACAGAGCCCCTACCTCTAATCCCTGCAGTAGCAGGGAGGGAAATAAAGTACTTGTCAGAGAGGAACAGTATATATAAGGAGTTAGAGATAGGTTTTGTGGGGGAAAAGTGAAGAACATGTGGTTGGAATAGAGTGATGGGTCTGGAAAATGGGGATACAACTAGGTTTAAAAATAAATTCTGTAGGTCAGGCTACAGTTTAAGTGCTTACCATGTATTTGGAAATGGGAAACACATGGCAATCATCACTTCATTTTCCAGTAGGGAGCTACTAGGAGGGAGCAGGTGCTGTTATACCCTTTTACAGATGGGGAGACTGATGCAAGGGGATCACTTAGCTAAATAAGGATGCGGACAAGCACCCAGTCCAAGTATGATTCAGACACTAGTTCTTTTCACCAGTTCTCTATCCCTTAAGAAATATCTTTAGTTTATTTTTCCTTTGGTTGCTTGTGCTTTTGGGGTCCAAATGTCCATCATCAGATGAATGGATATGGAAACTGTGGCACATCTACACAATGGAATTCTACTCTGCTATAAAAAAGGATGAAATACTACCATTCGCAGCAACATGGATGAACTTAGAAAAATTATATTAAGTGAAATAAGAAAGAGAAACACCACCTGTTCTCACTTATTTGTGGGAGCTAAAAGTAAATAAATACACAACAAATTGGAGTTCATGGGGAAGAAGACACAACAATCACAATTCCTTGAACTTGTTAAGACAAGTGAACAGATATGACGTTGATGAGTGGGAGGGGAGAGAAGGAGGGGGGAGGGAGAAATTGGTAAAGGGACACAAAAATCAACTACATTGTACATTGATAAGATAACATTTAAAAAAATGAAGATAACCACTGGTATTTAAAAAAAAAAAGAAATATCTTTAGGTGTTCTATGTTTTTTTACCCTGTAGGCAAGAGAGAAACCACCAGATTTATGTGAGTAAATTAGGGTCATAGTCATGCTTTTGAAAAGGGTGATGGTTGGTTTTAAACCTTCACTCTCTAGGTGCTTCCACTCAGAAGAAGAAATGAGTAAAACTTTTGCAACAACTATTGCATTGTCTTTAATGACGAATCCCTTCCTGATATTCAGTTCACTTACATCTACTCTCATTCTCCAATGCTGCAGCTCTTAAAGGAGGTACATGCACCTATATATGTGAATATACGTCTTCTGGATGTCATATACAGAGGATTCCATCTTTACTTTCTAGACCAAGGTTTCTCAACCTCAGCACTATTAACATTGTGGGATGGATCATTCTGTGTTGTGGGGGCTGTTCTCTGTAGGATGTTGAGCAGCGTCCCTGGCCTCCACCCAGTAGATGCCATCAGTACATCTTCAGTCTCCTGACATTGCCACATCTCCCATGTGGTGCAAAAGTCACCCTTGATTAAGAAACATTGGTCTAGAAAATTCAATGTGTACTATTAAAGGTACAAGGTCAAGGTTAACAATACATAATACAGTGGTAAAACCTGGCTGATGGCATTATATCTGAGATATCAGAATATACCTGTTTTGTATCTGAGCACATGTTTTTCTCATGTTATGTTCTCTGTCCATCAAGTGGTGCCTCTACCTTGAAGGATTCCCTGGATCCCAACCAACCTCCTCAAACTGAGGAAATGTATTCCTTCCCTCTACTCTTCATGCATCAGATTTTGCACATATGCCTACATGCCATATTTCTCCATAGACTGAGGTGGTTATTTCCACTGTGTTAAACAGATCTGATGCACTTTGTCATTTTCATCTTTCTATTCCTAGTAGGCAGCCAACCCATATGTCCTAATTTTGCATTGTTGAATTTAGAAATGGGATGATAAAAAGTGTAAATAGGGGTAGTTGTGCTATTTCAGTCTTTCCAAAGACCTTTTAAGTAAACTTGCATCCTTTTTACACTAAAATGGTTTCTTTCATGTTCTGGCAGGTTAAACTTTTGTTTCCTCATCTGTCAAATAGGGGTTAAAATAGT
>NW_007728081.1:278222-285836 GCF_000696425.1 Galeopterus variegatus | reverse complement strand
TTTCATGTTCTGGCAGGTTAAACTTTTGTTTCCTCATCTGTCAAATAGGGGTTAAAATAGTTCCCCCTGAATATGTACAATTAAAAAAATATCTACCTTTTATAGGATTGGTATGTAGATTAGATAAGTTATGTGTGTTTATAAAAGTGTCTAACATGATAAGTACTTCACTGTTCAGCATTCTGTTTTAGCAGTATTTTTTCCCCTAGATTTTGTGTCTCTTTTCTAATTGCCCAATCTCAGAGGACTATCTTTTATGCTTTCTCCCCTAGGTTGGAGAAATGCAATTTGACACCAGCTTGCTGCCAGCATCTCTCCTCTGTTCTCAGCAGCAGTAAAAACCTGGTTAACCTGAACCTGATAGGCAATGACTTAACGCCTGATGGGGCCAAGACACTGTGTAAGGCCTTGAGAAAATTAACGTGTAAACTACGGAAACTTGGGTAATCCCCACTGACTTTTCTACTGGGAAGAACCTTTTGAGGCAGGGATGGATTGGCTAATCTTTTAAAGCAAGCATCATGGTTACCCTGCATTCATTTTCCTAGGGCAGTGCTGGTCAATAAAACTTTCAATAATGATGGGAATGATCTATATCTACATCGTCCACTAACCACATAGCCACTGGCTGCGTTTGATAATTGGGCACCTGAAATTTGGTTAGTGTACCTGAAGACTGGGAACTTGATTGTTAATTTTCTATAAATTTAAATTTTAAATTCTCTTTAATTTTAATGAACTTATATTTAAACAGACACATGGGGCTAGTGACTACTATATTGGACAGTGCAGTCCTAGACACTTTGGGTATTTGGGGAGTCCCCTCATTATTCCTCTTCTTGTACCTACTCTATATTTCATTCGATAGCCATTCACTGAACAACTTCTTTTTCAGTACTGACTCTGGGCCAAGCACCGTGGCATGGTAGACAGAGGGAAACAAGTGGACATGATCCTCACCCTCATGGGTGCTGAGTTCTCCTCAGGGAGATGGCAAATCTTAGACATGGGGTTTCATTCGATAGCCATTCACTGAACAACTTCTTTTTCAGTACTGACTCTGGGCCAAGCACCATGGCATGGTAGACAGAGGGAAACAAGTGGACATGATCCTCAGCCTCATGGGTGTTGAGTTCTCCTCAGGGAGATGGCAAATCTTAGACATGGGAGCAGTGTTTTTTGTTATGAATGTTATGACAGAACCTCTGGGCTGAAGTATAGAAAGATGAAAGTGATCAGAATGGTAGGATTGTTTGAAGTGTCATTGATCTTGAATCCTAAGGAGGCTGGAAGGAGGAATCCATATGTCAGGAGGGGAACATGGGAAATGACTAGAGATGAAGGGTGAAATGTTCTAAGGAGGTTGCAGTAGCACGTGCAAAGGCCCTGAGGTTGAACCAAGCTTTGTGTTGCCTCTTTGAGGCATTGATAAAAAGCTTTAATCAGAACATTCTCTACCTTATTCAGTATTCTGGAGAGGAGATCAGAAAGATACACAGTAGTTATTGCTAAAGAAAGATATTAAACTAGGTACATTTTAGCAGAAGTTATCTCAGGTACCAAGAAACCTTGCTTGCTTCGGGAAGTTAGTCAAAAATCTGTATGTTTAGGATTTGATGTTATCAACTTCAGACTTAAGTGGTACATTTTTAGAAGAGTTTTGGGATGGTGACTACCAGAAATGGAAGTTTCTCACCTTTCTATCATGTATGTGTCTAGAAGGGACTTCTTACTGGGTAACCAGACTCTCACTTCTTCTCAAAGAAGAGAATGATCAGGTTTTATTTTTCAAAACTTTACTAAGCACAAATTAATAACACAAATGAGAAGAACCAGTTAGATTTACTTATACACGGTGACAACAATGACCTGAGTTACCCAGGCCTTCCCTATGTCTCTTTTGTCATTTTCCCCATGGTTTTCCCATCTTTTGCAATTGTGGCTGTCTTTTCTCTATAGAAAAAGGGGTTCTTGTGCCTTCAAGTCTTCTCCCCAATATTTATGCGTGAGGCTAGTGGGGGGAGGGGAATGGTATGTACCAACATGAGGGTAAACAAAAGTTAATTTTTGTATGGGGGACCTATTTCTTTATTTTGCTTTACTTCACTTTATTTTACTGTACTTCCTTATTTTACTTGACTTTTTAATTTTACTTCACTTTATTTCTTTGCTTCTCTTTCTGTCTTTACTTCTGTATTGGTCTGTTTCTGTTGTTTATAACAGGATAGCTGAAACGGAGTAACTTATAAAGAAATAGAATTTATTTATTAGTTTTGGAGGCTGGGAAGTCTAAAGTCCAGGGAACACATCTGGTGAGGACCTTTTCCTTGGTGGTGACTTTCTGCAGTGATGCAGGGTATATCACGTGGTGAATGGTTAGCAGGAAAGCTAACCTGCTCACTGGCTCTCCTTATAAAGCCAACATAACCACACCCATGATCTCACACTAAACATTAGATCAGTGGATTAATCCATTCATGATGGTACAGTCCACACAATCTAATCACCTCTTAAGGCACCACTTTTCAATTACCATAATAGGATTTCCCACCCTCTTAAAATTGTTACAATGGATATTGTTTCTAATGAGTTTGGGGGGGATAGTCAATCCACAGCAACTTCACTGCTTTAGTTCACTAATTTACTTTGCTACTTCACTACTTCACTTCTTTACTTCACTACTTTTTTTTTTACAGCCTTCAAAAAGACTTGCACAGTGTAGTGAAAGAAGAGATGCTGACATTAAAGAAGGAATCCTTTCTGAAAATCAAGTGTACTTGGGATTTTAATGATCTTGGAGACAAATGGTGGTGGTGATCCTACTGATTAGATGCCACAGCTTTACCATGAAATGGTCTTCGAGTTCAACTGCCAGGAGTTCCTGACCTGTATGTTGCTCAGTTGTCACTGTTTGTGAAGACAAATGAGTTGTCACCTCCAGAATGCCTTTTACAGTTGTTAGAGGCAGCCTCTTCAACACCCAGTCTCCAGAATCCTAACCTAATATTGTGTCTCGTCCCAAGATCATGAATTGGCTTTGCCTTAAGTCTCTTTTTGTTCTTCTTGTTATAATGTTTTTAATCTTGGAGGTGTTGCGAGGATTCAATAAAGCAAAGAATATAAAAATACATCAAGGAAGCCTAAAGCCTTATTTCTCGTGAATCAAGAAGTGGGATAAATGTGGTTATAATTCCATAATTATTATACCATGATTAAATAAGCCATATAGACATCCAGAACTACTCCTACTGTGCCTTTATTTCCACTTATGTTGATTCCCCCAAGAAGTGTTAGACTTCACATTGTTCTTTATCTCCCACCCTCTAATGCTCATGATGATCTACTTATTTCTGATTTTATTCTCAACTCCCACTCTTCTTCACCTGAAACTTTTTCACTGTGCTCTTTGGAAACAAGCAAACCTACATTTAGAGACTAGGTTGAGGAGGATCCTTTTGTCTTCTTGTTCTGTCTGAAGCGTGGATCTCCTGTGAGAACATTGCCCCATCACTGCCCTTTCCGGTGGTGACTGTCTTATCTAGGTAGCAGTGGACTGGGATAGTGGGACAGGTGGTCTTCGTCCTCATTGCTGCCCTACGACCATCAACCCCACCTCCTTCTTAACCTTCACATCCTTTATTTTTATTTCTTCAGATTTCATACCCCTTGTTCTTTGAAGCCCAACTTCTAGAAACCCTTCATTTAGAAGATTTTAGCTCCTGGCACACTGTCAGGCTGTCAACTAGTATTCCTGTCTTAGACCTGATTTCAGTATCCATATAGATGGTCCATGACATCATCTCCAGTGACAGCATCTCTCACCCTTTCCCAGTCCCTCATTCCACACTCAAAGTGCAGCTATTCTCAGAGTTATGACTACAACTCTTTCACAGTCTCACTTTCAAGTAATATCCCTTCTTCAACCACCACCTAGCATCTTCCTGACTTACTCCTTCTCTAACTGAAATTTAATCTGTAGATTGTAACTGATAATCCATTGATACTACTGTTGCAAGAGGCAATCTGTCCTGTGACCTGAGCATCCCTGTACATTCTCACTGGGTATGCCAAGAATGTAAGGCCCGGACTCATTTGTCTTTATTTACTATTATTTTACCCAGGACTTTAATCCGGTTGTGTTTGCAGTGAGCAACCTTGAGGGAAGAGGCAATTTTCTACCTCAAACAAAGAGCAGGCTTGTTATGCTTATTGAAAATAGGTGAATTTCCTAAGCTCACTGTGCTTCTATAACCCAATCTACTGCATGTGCAATCATCCATCATGGGCCCTTTGTGGCACCCCGAGTTGTGGAACTTGGGGAGTGTGGGGAACTGATAAAAACTAGTAGGAAATGCTGGTTCATACTTTTGCTGTAGATGACAACATCCTTTATTTCTGACTCAGGAGTCTCATATCTTCTGCTAGCTTCCAGGAGCTAGTTAGCTTCTTAGCTCATGAGTAGGATAAGATCCCAAACCCTTATCAGTTCTTAGTAACAGACCCCTTTTCACTGTCCTTCATCGCCTTATGGCTTATCTACTTAGCTGGCACTAATCCAAATAGTCCCTTAAATTGCTATCTAGTCAGCACCTTCAACGCTGTGCCCCTCTCACTTTGTCATATGTATTTGGCAAACCACAAAACTTTAATTGCAGTTTTCTACTTACTCCATACTTGTATCCATATTGATAAATGTGCTGGAGAAGAATGCTTAACCCTGTTAAAATGCATAATGAGAAATCCCAAGGAGTTTCTTAATGTTGCACATAAACATATTGTAATTTCCTGGTTTATTCTTTTACTCAACTACCATCTCCTCCCTCATTATATTTTCTATATTTCTCCTCTATTTTCACTCTCAATTGATGATTTTACATATTTCTGTGAAAAAAAGAATCAGTCAGAATATTCCACAAGTTTCCACTGTCACATCTACCAGCATCTGTAACCTGATAAGAGAAAAATAAAGGCTCTGAAGCGTTGGAAGCGTAAACGAGATTACTGCTGGGCAAGACAGGGAAAATTTCTACTATGTAAGGGATTGGACTTCATGTGGTGGGGACTTAACACTGCTGAAGCAGGAGACTAATATGTTTTCTGTGGAAAGTAAAAGTCTTTGTTCTGTTTTCGGCAGATTATGCAGGAAATGGAAGGAAGTAATGAGATCCTGTTTATAGAGATCATACATTCAGATTAATACACAACCATCTTAAAAACCACCTCCATTTTTACCTATTTTATCCATCTGAAGTAAAGTTTTTCTTAATCACTTTGGTTAAGGATTATTATAGATGTCAAAGATATGGTCTTCTATCATTCCTCTGTGGACCACCTGCCACTCTACTGTATTCATTTGTATGGAAATATGGTGGTCTGCCTAGAAGCCGGAGACTCTCTATTACACCCCAGGGTCATCCCTTATTTTGTGACTTTCTGGTCAGTCACTTCCCCTCTCTGGACCTAGTTACCTCATCTTGAAAATGATTAGGGCAGAAATACTTTGTAATTAAATTAGACCCAACTTTGGCTTTTACCTCTGCCTTTGATCAGCTCTGTGGCTGTGTTATATATCTAAAACATATTTTACCCTCCTGAAAGTATGAAGAAACATGGGTCCCACACAGGATATAATGTGAAATCAGTTACGTCATGGATGAGAATGTATATGAAGAATAAGATCTTATTGAATTGTGATGTACTCTTCCCTGCCCTAACACCAAAATTCTTTCTTGTGATATTATTATTCAGTAAACAGAAACTATCAGAAGTAGGCTTAAGGTACAGCTGGATATCCATTTTGTAGCTTATAAAACACCTTTGTCGGATCCCCACATCGGCCAGCTACAAAAACAACAATAAAAAAACGCCACCTTTGTAGAGTGTCTCAGTTCTCATCAAAATCCTGTAAGGTAGCAATATACTTATTTTACTTATTTAAAAACAAAGATACTGAAAGTAAATGCTTTGGGACAGATTTACAGAGATTGCAAGTCAAATAATAGGTCTTTGAATTCAACTCTTCTATTTTAAGAGCTGACATGCTTGACAACACCCAATGGGATCTTCCAGTAAATTTAATGCTATGATTCTTCCGTCCAACTCTATTCAACAAAACCTTAATGTTTTCTCACTATTAAACATAAAGGAAACCCAGAGTCCTTGAAATGAATATTTGGTTTTTTCCTTCTTCTACATCTCCAATTATTCTTTGTAGATGAAGGCTGGGGTAGAATGAGAGTGGGGAGAGGTATATGAACTGATTTAGAAAATTTTGTTAAAGCCAAAGACAAAAAAAATAAATAAATCAAAGTTTTGAATCTGTCTTAATGTCTGTACCACTGATTTATATTAGGTTACAAGCTACTAAAAAGGACCACGTTTTTTTCTGATAATCTTTTTGTTAAAGCCAAAGACAAAAAAAATAAATAAATCAAAGTTTTGAATCTGTCTTAATGTCCGTACCACTGATTTATATTAGGTTACAAGCTACTAAAAAGGACCACGTTTTTTTCTGATAATCGGACAAGCTCTCCACTTGCTAACCCCAAATCGGAGACTCTTCCAAAATTTCTTCATCATTTCTTTAAAAATAACACAGAATACCCTCCATTTAGTGCTTGATCCACAAATTCTCAATTACTAAATTATTCGATTACTGAATTTTCAATTTAGTAATCAATACTCAGTAAGTCAATAATCAATACTTTCAATTAATACTCAATTACTAAATTTCCATAATACTTTAGGAATATCTCTGTTATTTAAAAATTTCTACATTTGTCCTGGAACTACTTCAAGTACATCAAAGTATTTTAAAACACTTTTAGAATACTCCAAGATTATTTCAAAGCCACTGTACAGTCATGCCAGTCTTCCTCTGTAGGGCTGGGGGAGTCAATAATAGGTCCTCCTCATCTGGAAGGGGAATGGTGATTCAGGTAAAGAGAAGAGATGGGACGGAAGCGATTCAGCTGTACCTTGACTGCTGAACTTCTTTTCCGGGTTCACTCTAGTTTCCCAAAAGAGAACGATTAGCTTGTGACCAATTGTCTTTTAACTTCAAGTCTTTGATTATGGGGAAGGCAGTAGCGGAATTGTTCATCTCTCCAACTTCAATTTTCCTTTCACTTCTGTTTTTTACCCACCCCACCTTTTTTCCTAATTTGCTTTGCTTTCTTCCCTTACTCAGTACTTTGCAGCAATCTTAAAAGCTTGGATAGCTGTGGCCAGGACCAGTTGCGTGTCTGGGGTTACGTCAGGGATGGTGTACAGTTCAGGTTAGAAGAAATAGAGATGGGGGCCGACCCCGTGGCTCACTTGGGAGAATGCGGTGCTGGGAGCACTGAGGCTGCGGGTTCGGATCCTATATAGGGATGGCCAGTGCGCTCACTGGCTGAGCATGGTGCAGGCAGACACCAAACCAAGGGTTGTGATCCCCTTACTGGTCACAAAAGAAGAGAGAGAGAGAGAAAGAAAAAGAGATAGAGATAGAGATAGAATTAGAATTCTGGCTTTAATGAAGGAGCTATGGTCGACAAAAGGATCTCCAAGGCTGAATCCAGCAAGAGCCACAGCTTCTTAGCTTGGTAGTAGTTACTTATACCCTTTAAGCCA
>NW_007728081.1:257379-277809 GCF_000696425.1 Galeopterus variegatus | reverse complement strand
TGAATCCAGCAAGAGCCACAGCTTCTTAGCTTGGTAGTAGTTACTTATACCCTTTAAGCCAATTTTCTCATTACAAAAAGAATCTAATAGCACCAACCCCAGAGATTTTTCAAGAATTAAACAAAATAATGCATATAAAATGCTCAGCATATAAGCACCCGTGAATGTAGCTTTTACATTTATAATTTCTAGTGTTCTGTAGCACTGTGGGGAGACTACAGTTAACAACAATTTATTGTATAGTTTCAAATAGCTAGTAGCTTGATATAGTCCCATTTGTTTATTTTTTCTTTTGTTGCTTGTGCTTTCAGGCTCATGTTCATAACGCCTGTGCCCAGACCTAGTTCCTGAAGTGTTTCACCTATATTTCCCCTTAGTAGTTTTACAGTCTCCGGTCTTATGCTAAAGTCTTTAATCCATTTTGAGTTGAAAAACTTCTGCACAGCAAAGGAAACAACCAACAAAGTGAAATGACAACCTACAGATTGGGAAAAATTTTTGGCTAACTCTGCATCCAACAAGGGATTAGTACCCATAATGTACAAGGAACTCAAGCACTTACATAGTAAAAAAAAAATTAAAATTAAAAAATGGACAAAGGAGCTGAATAGACATTTTTCAAAGGAAGACAAACAAATGGCCAACAGGTACATGAAAAAATGCTCAACATCACTAGTCATCAGGGAAATGCAAATTAAAACTGCATTGAGATGTCACCTCACCCCAGTTAGACTGGCTATGATCAAAAAGATGGTGAATAACAAATGCTAGCAAGGGTGTGGAGAGAAGGGAACACTCCTACACTGTTGGTGGGACTGTAAATTAGTACAACCACTATGGAAAACAGTATGGAGGTTTCTCAAACGATTACATGTAGATCTTCCATACGATCCAGCAATCCCACTTCTGGGTATATACCCAGAGGAATGGAAATCATGATGTCAAAGGGATACCCGCACTCCCATGTTCATCGCAGCTGTGTTCACAATAGCCAAGATATGGAACCAACTTAACGTCCATCGATGGACGATTAAATAAGGAAAATGTGGCGTATGTACACCATAGAATGATATTCTGCCTTAAAAACAATAAAATTCTGCCATTTGTAACATTTTTTGATGATGATCCGGCAATCCCACTACTGCATATTTACCCAAAAGTTTTGAAAGCAGTATTTCAAAGAGATATCTACTCTCCCATGTTTATTGTAATAGGAAAGTTATGGAACCAATGTAAATGTCCATCAACAGATAAATGGCTAAAAAAATGTGGTCTATATATACAATGTCGTATTATTCAGTCTTAAAAAAGGAAGAAATTCTTACTATAGCTTTTAGATGAAATCTTTATAAAGTAGGTTTAATTCAATCAACATTTCTGTCCTTCTCCCCCCACCCCTATGTGTTATGCTTCAGAAGTATCTTGGTTTACACTAGCCCCCTCTGTCTTCCATACACATTTTAAAATTATATTTTGCTGTAAAAATTTATATTGGGATTTTATTGGCATTTTACTGAATATAGTAGAAATCTGTTTGGTGGAGTGTTGACATCCTCATAATGATAATTCCTATACACGAACTTAGTGTTATTCTTCATTTTTGAACATATTTTATATGGCTATCAATAAAACTTTATATTTTATTCAATAAGGCTTACTCTTGTATTAGAATTTTTCCTAGTTTATATTTTTCTTGTCACTGCACGTGGCATCCTTTTATTTTATTTTTTATTGAAACATAATTGATTATACATATTTATGAGTTACACACAGTAGACTATCAATACCTGTGTCACAATATGTGACAATCAAATCGGGATAATTAGCATATTCATCATTACAAAACATAATTATTCTTTGTTCCATTAACCAATTTCTCTCTAACCTCCCTGCCCCTTCCCCTTTTCCATCTCTAGTAGCCACAGTTTCTTCTGAAATTTCAACATGTTATTGTGATTGTTTTCTTTCTTTCTAATTTCAAATTCTAACTAGTTTTATTTATAGAAATATGATTGAGTTTTAAAATTTTACTTCAAAGCTGCTTTTAATCCTAAAAGTTTTTCTATAGATTTGGTTGGGGAGAGAGAGTTTGCATAGATATTCAAATTATCTCAAGTAATGATAATTTTGCTTTTCTTTCAAATCCCTTTTCTAGTCCAACCGGGTTAGCTATACATTCAGCACTATGTTGAAATAGGTGTAGTGACAGAGAGTATGTTTGTCTTGTATCTTACCTTAAGGACATTCTTTCATCATTTTCCCGTTAATTATGAGGCTTTTTGTCACTTTTTTGGAATCCTTTATTGGGTTAAGGAAATTCCTTTCTTTCTTAATTTATGAAGATGTAAGATCATGAACAGATGTTGAATTTCCTTTTTTGCCTCTATTAAGATGATCATATGTTTTCTTCTTTAATCTTTTCAACATGAGGAGTTACATTTATTACTAATAGCCAAAGCACACCCCTCCTGATTAAAGCAGAATGCCTGCAGGTGGGAGCAAGTCATAAGTCATCTTTAAAGGTCCCCAGGGGATTCCAATGTTCAGCCAAGAAGATGACCACTGGCTTAAGGATCTAGAAAGTGCCTCTACAAATTCTATCACCTGTTAAACACACCTATGGTTGCATTTATTCCACAAATATTTATGGCACCCCTCAGATTTGAAAGGATCCTTGCCAGGTAATGATAAAAATTAAACAGTGTATTCTCCTTATAGAGCTTATGGTGTAGATGGTTATCTGAAGTTGAGATGACTGGTGAAAGTGTTTCTTTTTGGCACTGCTCAAATCAATTGTTTTGGAGGTTTTTGGCCAGATTCCCCAAGAGCTCTAACATCATAAATTTGGTCTGGGTCATTTTCTCATCAGCAGCCCCTGTGAAAAAGCCTAGGTGGAGGAAGACAGGTGGATCCCAGTCCAAAGCAGAAAAGCCCAGGTGTAGCAGTGTTTCTTTTCTATTGTGAACTTGGTCATCAAGCACCTCCATTAGCCAATAAAAAGGGAGGAATTAACTAGATAATTGCTGAGTGGGCAGAGCTTTCCACTTCCTGGCTCCTTTGCTTCAGGAACTGGCCAAGGAGAACTAGAGTTGGGGTGGGTGAGTTGCCTTTCTTTCCAATTTGCTTCTTGGGATTTTAAAGTCTCTTTATTTACATTGTTACCTCAGTTCTCCAGTTTTTAAAACTCTTTCAAGCTGTTTTTCTTAACCAGCAACTCATCATTGTGGCCTTACCATGGATACTACTGTTCTATTTGATATGTAAAATACTGAAGAGGGAAAGGATATTTTATTATGTTTCTTAATTTTTTTAAAAAATTGATAGATAACATTGTATGTATTATGTGCAGCATGATGTTCTGAAATATATATACATTGTGGAATGGTTTGATCTAGCTAATTAATGGATGCCTTACCTCACATAGTCACACATTTTGTGGTGCAAGCACTTAACATCCACTTTACGCTTGTCAGGAATACAATATATAATCATTTACTATAGTCCCTTAGCTCTACAATCGATCTCCGTATTTTATTCCTCCTATCTAACTGTAAATGCGTATCCTTTGACCAACACTCCCCTCTTCCCTCTGACCACCCCGACCTCTGGTAACCACCATTCTACAAATTCAACTTTTTTAGATTCTTCATATTAGTTTTTAATCCTGGCTTATTTCACCTAACATATCCTCCAGGTTCATCAATGTTGTTGCAAATAACACATTTTTTTTAATGACCGAATAGTATTCCATTGTGTATATATACTACATTTTTCATTACCTGTTCATTCCATGATGGATTTGATGGAGCTTGGCTGTCCTGAATAGTGCCACAATAAACACGGAAGTGCAGATATCTTTTTTACATACTAATTTTATTTCCCTTATATATGCAGTAGTGGAGTTGTTGGGTTCTATGGTAGTTCTGTTTTTAATTTTTTGAGGAGCCTCCATACTGTTTTTCATAACGGTGGTAGTAATCTACATTTTAACCAACAGTGTGTAAGGGTTCCCTTTTTCCCACATCCTCACCAACACTTTTTATCCTCTTTGTCTTTTTGGTATTAGCCATTCTAACTGGACTGAGGTGATATCTCATTGCAGTTTTGATTTGCATTTCCCTTATGATTAGTGACATTGAGCACGTGTTTATATATCTGTTGGCCATTTGTATGTCTTCTTTTGAGAACTGTCTATTCAGGTTTTTTGCCCATTTAAAAAACTGGGTTATTGGGCCGATCCCGTGGCACACTCGGGAGAGTGCAGTGCTGGGAGTGCAGCGACGCTCCCGCCGTGGGTTCGGATCCTATATAGGAATGGCCGGTGTGCTCATTGGCTGAGCGCAGTGCAGGTGACACCAAGCCAAGGGTTGCGATCCCCTTACCGATCATGAAAAAGACAAAAAAAAAAAAAAAAAAAAAAAAAAAAAAAAAAAAAAAAAACTGGGTTATTTGCTTTCTTGTTATTGAGTTGCTTGAATTCCTTATTATTTTGGATATTAACCCCTTATCAAACATATAGTTTGCAAACATATTCTCCCATTCTGCAGGTTGTCTCTTCACCCTGTGGATTGTTTCCTTGACTGTGCAGAAGCTTTTTAGTTTGATGTAATCCCATTTGTTTCTACTTTTGTTGACTGTGCTTTTGAGGTTGTATAGACAAGAAAATGGAGGGGACACACCTGGGTGGGAGGGGGGAGAGGGAGGAGAGAGGGAGGTTTCGGTGATGGGACACAATAATCAACTACATTGTATATTGACAAAATAAAAATAATAAAAATAATAATAAAAAAAAGAAAATTCATTGCCCAGACAATATCATAGAGCTTTCCCCCTATGTTTTCTTTCAGTAGTTTCATAGTTTTGGGTCTTACATTTAAGTCTTTCATCCACCTTGAGTTTATTTTTGTATATAGTGAGACATAATCATCTAATTTCATTCTTGTGCACATAAATATCCAGTTTTCCCAGCACCGTTTATTAGAGGCTGTCCTTTCCGCCTGTGTGTACTTGGTACCTTTGTTGAAAATCAATTGTATGTAGATTCATGGATTTATTTCTAGGATTTCTACTCTTTCCATGGGTCTTCATGTCTGTTTTTATGCCAGTACCATGGTGTTTCGGTTATCATAGGTTTGAATTATACTTTGAAGTTAGGTCGTGTCATGCCTCCCGCTTTATTCTTTTTGCTCATGATTACTTGGATATTTTAGGTCTCTTCTGGTTTCATACAAATTTAGGATTTGTGTTTTCTATTTCCATGAAGAATGGCATTGTTGTTTTGATAGGGATAAGTCTTAAGTTGTTTCTGACTTTATACTATTATATAGGACAATTTAAAGCCTATGACATAATTTTTATACTCAGTGACTCTGCTTCATAGGTTCCTAAAAAATAAAATGCTGAGACAGTGTTTACATTCATTAAAAGCTTTTAATTACTATTTACTTTTCCCAACAGGTAAAACGCTGTTTTGCCCCACCATTCTATATGCCTATTTGGCCATACTGCAATACTTTTTTTTAAATTTAAATTTTATTTTTAAAGCAGTTTTTAATTGACACATAGTGATTGTACATGTATATGGGGTACAGTGTAATATTTTGATACCTGTATACAATGTGTAATAATCAAATTAGGATTATTAGCACCTCCATCCCCTCAAACAATTATCATTGTTTTGGGAACATTCAAAATTCTCTCTTCTAGCTCTTTGAAAATATAGAACAAATTATTGTTAACTATGTCACCCTACAGTGCTATATAACACCGGAATTTATTCCACCTGTCCAACTGTAACTTTGTATCCATTAACCAGTCTCTCACTATCTCCCCTCCCCTCCCCTTTCTGGTGTCTAGTTACCGCTATTCTACTCTTTACTTATATCAAATCAACTTATTCTCTACTTAGATGAAATCAACTTATTTAGTTTTCACACATGAGTGAAACGTGGAATTTACCTTTCTGTGTCTGGCTTATTTGTGATTCTTTTTAAACTGATTGCTTCAATTCGTCTTTGTCTAAACTATAAGGTGTCTTTTTGTATGTGCATGTTGTAGCCATTTATAACTTGTCCTATTTTCAAGTTCTATATCTAATTGATTGTTGATATTTCCTCAGTGAATACGCATAGAACTCTTGAATCAAGGATAACCTTACAGTCTTGCCTCTTTTATCCTATTTTATCTTCACCTGTTGCTTCTATGTCTAAATATTTTTCTTACCTCAAAGTAAACACACACACACACACACACACACACACACCCCTCCCTATGTTTTCATTGTCTCAATCATACTCACTTTAAAAAATACAATCAACTCTTACCTGGATTTTGTGTATGGAGTGATGTAAAGCTTGCATTTTCCTTATACACAATGGAATACTACTCTGCTATAAAAAAAAAAAATGAAATTCTGCCACTCGCAGCATCATGGATAAGCTTGGAGAAAATTGTTTAGTGAAATAAGTCAGACACAGAAAGAGAAATACCACATGTCCTCACTGATAAGTGGGAGCTAAGAAATAAATGAGAAGGAAAGATAAAACAATCACAATAATATGTTGAATTCTCAAAAGGAGAGAACAGAACCGTGGTTACTAGAGGTAGAAAAGAGGAGGGGGATAGGGGATAGCAAGGAAGTGGCTAAGGATCACAAAGCATGATTATGTTTTGTAATGGTGAATATACTAATTATGCTGACTTGATCACCACGTATTGTACACAGGTATTGATATTCAACTCTGTACCCCACAAATATGTATAATCAACAATGTTCCAATTAATAAAAAGCTGTTAGCCAATTTTCTCAGCACCATTTAATGCATAGTCCATTTCAATGAAGATTTGTGATGTCCCTATCACAATATGTTTAACTGGGGCTGCTTATGGCCACATGCATGTACCACACATGTGTCAGTCACTTTTTCTCATAGGATATTAAATTTGTTGCAACAAGTGTTTAACAGAGATACAGAACTGCTTTAATTAAAGTTATTATTAATTTTGCAGTCTGGTAAAAATTTAACTTTAGTTCTAAAATTTTTTCTTTGATATCTTCAGTGGTGTGATACTTCATGACCTGAAATATTATTTTAGCGCAAGAGGAGAAAAGAGAAATCCAATTGAGATTATTAAAGCATTCTTATTAACCATATGAGCATAAAAAGAGTTTATCTTTTAACAAATATGCTAAGTATCAATTATGAGTCCAGAGACTGAAAATATTGGGGGCAAAAACAAACACATACTCCTGCCATGATGGATATTTAAACTTAAGGGAGTAATTAGAACTTAAAGCAAATCTTGTACAACTAACAATAAAATGTTAATGCTGCCACCTGCAGCAAAGTAAAAGATGGTAAGGCAAGAGTTTATGAAGAATGTAATCAGGTCATGAGGTTGTTTCATGTCACCCTGTATATTAGGGGTCCCTAAGACCACTCCCTAGTTTAGTGATTTGCTAGGAGGACCCTCAGGACTCAGCATATTGTCATACTCACAGCTATTATTTATTACAGTGAAAAGATACAAAGCAATATCAGCACAGGGGAAAGGCACATGGGACAAAGTCCAGAGAAAACCAAGCTCCTAAGAGTCCTCTCCCAGTGGAGTCACACAGGACACCCCCCAGCAGCAAGTAGTGAAAACACATATGAAATATGAAATGTCATCTACTATGGAAGCTCACTACAGACTCAGTGCCCAGTGTTTTTATTGTGAGCTGGTCATGTAGGCACCATCTGCCTAGTACCTACCAAAATTTCAGACTTCCAGAAGGATAGCAGGGGTTTCACGTAAACTACATTGTTTGTACAAATAATTCAGGCACAGTGAGCTACTCTTATAAACTCCAGACATGGTGGAATTCCTCCCCAAATCTGGGTTCCTAAATGCCGTACAAAGGCCAAGCTTGCAAGCAGACCTTTTTAAGGATAGCAGTCTCAGGCCTACTATGTTAATTCTTTTCTGCACACCCTGAAATACTGACTTAAGCTGAGATGATACCTGTGTATACATGTGTAAAGATGCTGGTCCCATTTGCTGCTTTTTATCTCAGTAGTATAACATAAATATCTTTCTGTGTTAGCAAGTATAGACCTATAGCCAGTCTTTATGGCTTCATATTCTAGTTATTCATGTAATGATTTAATTTTTTTTCTTAGTTAAGATTGGGAAGGGAGAGAAGAAAGTATGTTCTTTTTTTTGAAATTAAGGATAGTAAAGATTTTAGCATACTAGTGAATTTGGGTTCAGAATATAAAAATAAGCAAGCAAGAGGCAAAAATCAGTTAAATGATTACTCTCTGAAGTCCAGCTTAAGTTTAGGAACTCCAAAAGGAGGCTATTGTTTCCCCTCTTCTCCTCAGACCTCTTCATTTTGGGGAGGAAGGTGTGATTGCATAATGGTTACAGGGTTTCTTTTAGGGGTAGCGTAAGTGTTTTGGAACTGAAGATGTTTCTGTAATTTTTAACTTGTTGGGCATTGGGGGTTTCACACAGCACTGCTGTAAAATTTTGGCACCACAGGTGAGTGGCAGTATGCCCATTTTTGCCCCCTTGTTGGTATTTTCCCATGTGAATCACAGCCATGCTGGAGCCACATACAAGCAGTGGCTCTATCCTCTTTATCCATTCATGTATGTGAGGTCTGCTGGCTTATGTGGCTGCCTCTGCCCCTCAGGCAGGCATCCGTGTCTGATACAGCTTACTTCATCTAATGTGTCTATGATACCAGTACCTCTCTGTACAGTTGTTGGTACACCTTTATGAGCTTTACCAATGGTTTCTTTATGTCCAACAATCCAGTTGCAGTTGGGTGTGCAGTTAGGTTTATTTCATGGTTGGAGATTGAGCAGTTTAGTTTTGAGCATATACCTGTTATTCTTTAGCATTCCTTTGTTCCTCAGAGGGAAGATTTATCCCCTGTTCTGTGCATCAAAGTTGGCCAATCCCCATTCACCCATGTCTCATCAGATCTTTCGTTTCCATCTTTGTTGTAAAATATGAATGCTGTGGCTATGTCGAGTCAAGGCTCTGGAATAATCTTTCTTCAGACACCATTCTGCACTGTCTATTCCACATGACCACGTGTAATGACATCAGAATCAGACTGACCTTAAAACTCACAGGTGTAGAGGGTTCACAGGAGTTGAGGGCCAATCAAGGAAAAAACCAAGAAGTGCAGTTATATATGCATGCTTTATTGGGTGACACTTTTACAGGTTTGCATGTGGGAGATGTTCCTCGTAGCAAGAATTTGTTCAGGTGTTATGAAGTGGGGGTCCCTACTCAGAAGGGAAATAAAGCAGGGGAACTCATGGGGGGAAAGAGAATTGAGGAGGTAACTTATGTGTCTAGCTGATGTCACTCAGCAGCCCAGTGGGGGGAAAACTCTGGACCAGGGAGCTCCAAAAAGCAGTGGTAGCTTGGATTCTTTTTGGCCTGTGACTTATCTATTGTTAGAAGATGCTGGGAGCAGTTTCATGGGGTAGGCAAATTAGGCGGGCTCTTAGTGGCTAAAAATCTGCTTATTTGAGCTGTGTTTAAAAAATTGGATGTACAAAAACTTGAGTTTGGAGACAATAGGATTTGTGAGCTAACAAGTAAAGACATAAAACATTTAGAGGCCACCTTTGCCTCATTTTATATAACAGGACATAATAAACATATCCTAACATTAAGACATTCAGGAGCATACAAGATCACAAACAAAGTATATTATTATGATGGAAACTGTTGTATCTTCAATAAGAGTCTTCATAAGGAACTAGGTATAATGATGTAACCCCCAGGAGTGTAGTCATTGTAAAGGATGCAACCAAGTGCTTACAGGTTATTCCAGAATAGGGGAGTCCCATACACAACAGCATATCTTTTATGAGACCATGAGCATAGATTTCTAATCTGCACAAGGGTGACATTCAGTTACAAAAGAAAGACTTCCCCAAAAGTTTTTATCTCACACTCAGTTCTCAAAACTTGAATGCTATTCACTAATCAGGAGTAATTTTTACAATAAGGATGTTGTCTTTTAACACAATTGATACTCTATATTTATCTCAACCTAGAAGTTTACCAAAATAAATTGACAAGGTAATTGTCCCAGAAAGAAAGAGTTCAGACCTATTGTTAATGATTATCAGAAAGGAGCTCATATTAGACCATGGGAGTTTTCTATAATGCCAGCTTTGAATGAATTGATACTAGTGTGTAGTTTCATTCTCTGATTTTATATTTGTTTTCTAGATCTCATCTTCCTTCTCAAGATCCTTTCTCTCTAAAGTCTGACCGCGCTGAAGAAGCAAGATGGCAGAATCAGATTCTACTGACTTTGACCTGCTGTGGTATCTAGAAAATCTCAGTGACAAGGAATTTCAGAACTTTAAGGACCATCTGGAACGAGAGCCTCCACAGTTTGAACTGCCACAAATTCCATTTCTTAAGCTAAGGAAGGCCAAACGAGAAGATGTGGTTAATATATTAACAACTTCTTATGAAGAACAGCACATCTGGAATATAATATTCAGCATATTTCAAAAGATCCATCGTAAAGATCTCTGTGAGAAGATCGATGCTAGACGAAACCGTGAGTGGGGTCATTAGAAGGGTGGGTAGGGATCAGGGGACAGTTTGCAGGAAGCTTGATTGTTTTGATAGATGACTTTTTCATTCCCAAAGAGTCAGTCTTTAGATATGGAAGTCCTAAGAGGACTGGTGATGGATTGAATGTGGGTTGTGTCCTATCTTGTGACTTTCGATTCTCCTCCTATTTTCTGCCTTCATGCTAACTGGCTTTTATGAATGCAGCCAGCCAAAGGATTAGAACCATTCAAAGAAAGTGCTTAAGCTAGGGTAGATCTCCAGCATGAAGCTTTGTCCTAGAACTGTAAGATCTAGCCAAAGAAATGTATGGGCCTGCACATTCTTTGTATGCAATGAATTATGCAGAGTTATACTAGGTACCAGATTGTGGAGAGTTAACGAGCTAGTTACTCTACTAAGCAGATCATGTTCGTTGGCTCATTCAGGCATTCCCAAATTTCTCTATAACATGGAATTATGTATCCCAGTTGAAAGAAACTAAATATCTGAGAGGTTAAGAGCATTTACTAAGATCATGAATCTAGTGCAAAGTCCATAAGGTAGCAGAGCTAAGACTCTAAGACAAATGCAACTGATTCTACATGCCAAGCTTTTTTCTCATATCTTTTCCATCCCTTGTATATTGTCCACCCATCTGGAAAGACTCAAATAGGGACCAGCCAGGCAGGTAAAAGAAACACACAGAGTAGTTTCCAGTTCTAGATAAAATGTGTGTTCAAGTTTCCTACTATCCCTCAGCTNGAACTCCAAAAGGAGGCTATTGTTTCCCCTCTTCTCCTCAGACCTCTTCATTTTGGGGAGGGAGGTGTGACTGCATAATAGTTACAGGGTTTCTTTTAGGGGTAGCGTAAGTGTTTTGGAACTGAAGATGTTTCTGTAATTTTTAACTTGGTGGGCATTGGGGGTTTCACACAGCACTGCTGTAAAATTTTGGCACCACAGGTGAGTGGCAGTATGCCCATTTTTGCCCCCTTGTTGGTATTTTCCCATGTGAATCACAGCCATGCTGGAGCCACATACAAGCAGTGGCTCTATCCTCTTTATCCATTCATGTATGTGAGGTCTGCTGGCTTATGTGGCTGCCTCTGCCCCTCAGGCAGGCATCCGTGTCTGATACAGCTTACTTCATCTAATGTGTCTATGATACCAGTACCTCTCTGTACAGTTGTTGGTACACCTTTATGAGCTTTACCAATGGTTTCTTTATGTCCAACAATCCAGTTGCAGTTGGGTGTGCAGTTAGGTTTATTTCATGGTTGGAGATTGAGCAGTTTAGTTTTGAGCATATACCTGTTATTCTTTAGCATTCCTTTGTTCCTCAGAGGGAAGATTTATCCCCTGTTCTGTGCATCAAAGTTGGCCAATCCCCATTCACCCATGTCTCATCAGATCTTTCGTTTCCATCTTTGTTGTAAAATATGAATGCTGTGGCTATGTCGAGTCAAGGCTCTGGAATAATCTTTCTTCAGACACCATTCTGCACTGTCTATTCCACATGACCACGTGTAATGACATCAGAATCAGACTGACCTTAAAACTCACAGGTGTAGAGGGTTCACAGGAGTTGAGGGCCAATCAAGGAAAAAACCAAGAAGTGCAGTTATATATGCATGCTTTATTGGGTGACACTTTTACAGGTTTGCATGTGGGAGATGTTCCTCGTAGCAAGAATTTGTTCAGGTGTTATGAAGTGGGGGTCCCTACTCAGAAGGGAAATAAAGCAGGGGAACTCATGGGGGGAAAGAGAATTGAGGAGGTAACTTATGTGTCTAGCTGATGTCACTCAGCAGCCCAGTGGGGGGAAAACTCTGGACCAGGGAGCTCCAAAAAGCAGTGGTAGCTTGGATTCTTTTTGGCCTGTGACTTATCTATTGTTAGAAGATGCTGGGAGCAGTTTCATGGGGTAGGCAAATTAGGCGGGCTCTTAGTGGCTAAAAATCTGCTTATTTGAGCTGTGTTTAAAAAATTGGATGTACAAAAACTTGAGTTTGGAGACAGTAGGATTTGTGAGCTAACAAGTAAAGACATAAAACATTTAGAGGCCACCTTTGCCTCATTTTATATAACAGGACATAATAAACATATCCTAACATTAAGACATTCAGGAGCATACAAGATCACAAACAAAGTATATTATTATGATGGAAACTGTTGTATCTTCAATAAGAGTCTTCATAAGGAACTAGGTATAATGATGTAACCCCCAGGAGTGTAGTCATTGTAAAGGATGCAACCAAGTGCTTACAGGTTATTCCAGAATAGGGGAGTCCCATACACAACAGCATATCTTTTATGAGACCATGAGCATAGATTTCTAATCTGCACAAGGGTGACATTCAGTTACAAAAGAAAGACTTCCCCAAAAGTTTTTATCTCACACTCAGTTCTCAAAACTTGAATGCTATTCACTAATCAGGAGTAATTTTTACAATAAGGATGTTGTCTTTTAACACAATTGATACTCTATATTTATCTCAACCTAGAAGTTTACCAAAATAAATTGACAAGGTAATTGTCCCAGAAAGAAAGAGTTCAGACCTATTGTTAATGATTATCAGAAAGGAGCTCATATTAGACCATGGGAGTTTTCTATAATGCCAGCTTTGAATGAATTGATACTAGTGTGTAGTTTCATTCTCTGATTTTATATTTGTTTTCTAGATCTCATCTTCCTTCTCAAGATCCTTTCTCTCTAAAGTCTGACCGCGCTGAAGAAGCAAGATGGCAGAATCAGATTCTACTGACTTTGACCTGCTGTGGTATCTAGAAAATCTCAGTGACAAGGAATTTCAGAACTTTAAGGACCATCTGGAACGAGAGCCTCCACAGTTTGAACTGCCACAAATTCCATTTCTTAAGCTAAGGAAGGCCAAACGAGAAGATGTGGTTAATATATTAACAACTTCTTATGAAGAACAGCACATCTGGAATATAATATTCAGCATATTTCAAAAGATCCATCGTAAAGATCTCTGTGAGAAGATCGATGCTAGACGAAACCGTGAGTGGGGTCATTAGAAGGGTGGGTAGGGATCAGGGGACAGTTTGCAGGAAGCTTGATTGTTTTGATAGATGACTTTTTCATTCCCAAAGAGTCAGTCTTTAGATATGGAAGTCCTAAGAGGACTGGTGATGGATTGAATGTGGGTTGTGTCCTATCTTGTGACTTTCGATTCTCCTCCTATTTTCTGCCTTCATGCTAACTGGCTTTTATGAATGCAGCCAGCCAAAGGATTAGAACCATTCAAAGAAAGTGCTTAAGCTAGGGTAGATCTCCAGCATGAAGCTTTGTCCTAGAACTGTAAGATCTAGCCAAAGAAATGTATGGGCCTGCACATTCTTTGTATGCAATGAATTATGCAGAGTTATACTAGGTACCAGATTGTGGAGAGTTAACGAGCTAGTTACTCTACTAAGCAGATCATGTTCGTTGGCTCATTCAGGCATTCCCAAATTTCTCTATAACATGGAATTATGTATCCCAGTTGAAAGAAACTAAATATCTGAGAGGTTAAGAGCATTTACTAAGATCATGAATCTAGTGCAAAGTCCATAAGGTAGCAGAGCTAAGACTCTAAGACAAATGCAACTGATTCTACATGCCAAGCTTTTTTCTCATATCTTTTCCATCCCTTGTATATTGTCCACCCATCTGGAAAGACTCAAATAGGGACCAGCCAGGCAGGTAAAAGAAACAAGTCCATAAGGTAGCAGAGCTAAGACTCTAAGACAAATGCAACTGATTCTACATGCCAAGCCTTTTTCTCATATCTTTTCCATCCCTTGTATATTGTCCGCCCATCTGGAAAGACTCAAATAGGGACCAGCCAGGCAGGTAAAAGAAACACAGAGTAGTTTCCAGTTCTAGATAAAATGTGTGTTCAAGTTTCCTACTATCCCTCAGCTCTTGTTATCTTCCAGACAGCTACAACTAGTCTTATGGAAGAAAGAATTCAGGTTGTCTCCAGTAATAGCCCAAAATAAGTTATTGGACATTCACTATAAAACTGCTGCAGATATTTTATAATGGTTTGTTTTGTGATCCCAGTGTTACCATATCTTCTGATGGGACAAGAGATACCAGAGATCTTGAGCGTTTGGTGCATGTTCTGACATTTGATCGGCAACTATTTTAAATAGAACAAAAATGGCTTGTAATTTAAGCAAAACTACCCTATGGGCCAGGTCCAGCTTTAAACTTCTGACATTAAATGAAAAGATACTGCCAAGTCCATGAAGCAGAGTCTGGTAAACAATAGAGAAACTTGGCTAGCCTATGTTATTCATCCACTTTATTTGAAGCTGAAAATTGCTTTTCACTTTCATTTTTTACATATTCACCTATAAGATATTGATAGTTAGAAAAAAATCTATAATGATCTATAATCTATACCATATAGTTAGAAAAAAATCTATAATGATCTATAATCTATACCATAGAATATTCAGACAGTACAAAAAATAAAAATAGAAAAAGTCACCTGAATCTTATGACCTTGAACTATATCTAATGTTAAGAGCTATATCTTTCAGGAATGTTCTAGACAGGTAGGCAGATACAAATGTACAGAAATAAGGTCGTACTATACATTTGATTTTTTTAACCCATTTTTATCTACCAAACTTTACATAAATATTTTCAAATAAGGTTAAAAACATTTTAAACTGTTCCCATTCTGGTACTCCCAAGAAGTAACAATTTATCAGTTTTCACAGGTGGCCTTCCAAGTCTTTTACAATAAATTTGTTAATATTAATATAAATTTATAATATTAATAAATTTATATTATAAATATTAATATATAATATTAATATAAATTTATAATATTAAATTTATATATACAATATATAAAAATATATATAAAAAGCTTCAAATAATAAGTAATATAAATATAAATATATATATATAAAAAGCTTCAAATAAGTTCTGTTAGAGAATCTACCTTTTTCTTTCAGTGAGTCAGGGGAACTATATCTACCTTACTTGCTAACACCTGACAGATGCTGTCCTCATATGAAGAGTCCATTGTTTACATCTGCAATTTGTCCAGGTTGATACATTGCATTCCACTGTGGGTGAGGTCACCAGCCCAACGAAGTGTGTGATGGTGATAGCCAGTGCTTCAAAAATAACACTTTTTGCTAGCTGCTTCTTGAATATTGTCAGTAGTGGGAAAGAGAAACAAAACCTGAAAATCTCCCTGCTTGCTTCTTGTTAGATACTCCCTTGGTTAAGAGCATAGACATGTCATCCAGGCCATCATTCAAATACTAGTTATGTTTAATAAATATGTAACTTTGGGAAAGCTTCTTTTTTATGCCTTTTAATGTGAAATGATACAGCCTTCCTATTTACTTATAAGAAATGAGGATACATGAAAAATTAATCATTCCGACAAAGTAACACATAAGTAGGATGAACAAGTCCAGAGATATAATGTACAACATGAAGACTGTAGTTAATAACGTTGTATTGTATTAGGGACTTTTGTTCAGTAAGTAGATATTTAGCTGCTCTTGTCACAAAAAAGTAACTATGTGAGATAATAGATATGCTAATTTACTTCACTAAAGTAATCATGTTACTATCTCTATGGATCCCATAACATCATATTGTAAACCTCAAACATACACAATAAAATTTACTTAATTTTTTAAAAAAATTATTTTTAATTGACATGTATTGATTGTGCATATTTATGGGCTACAGAGTTATCTGTTTTAATACATGTATACAATGTGGTAATCAAATTAGGGTAATTATCATATTCGTCATTATAAAAATTGATCATTTGTGGTTTTTTTTCTTTTTTTAATTCGATTTTATTTATATTTTTGTGGGGTACAGCATGCTGTTTCAGTGCATGCATATCCTGCACAATAGTTCACTTAGGGTAGACAGCATAGTTTTGTCCCCATTGGTTCACCCCTAATCTTCCCCACACCCCCTCCCTTCTCAGCCTCTGGTAATCATTATTCTACTCTCCACTTTATTTTTTAAATAAGCATTTTTAAAATTTTAACTTCTCAATATACATTAAGGTTGATTTTCGTGTCCCTTTACCCATTCTTTTTTTCCTTCTCCCTCTGTCTCCTCCCCCTCCCCAACTACATCATATCTGTTTACTTGTCTTAACAAGTTCAAGGAATTGTTGTGATTTTGTGTCTTCTTCCCTCCCCCTTTGTTTCTTTGTATATTTATTTTTTTCACTCCCACAAATAAGTGAGAACATGTGGTATCTCTCTTTCTGTGACTGACTGGTTTCACTTAATATGATTTTCTCTAAGTCTATCCATGCTGTTGAGAATGGCAGTATTTCATTCTTTTTTAAAGCAGAGTAGTATTCCATTGTGTAGATATACCACATTTTCCTTATCCATCATTTGGTGATGGACATCTGGGCTGGTTCCAACTCTTGGCTATAGTAAATAGTGCTTCAATAAACATTGGTGTACAGGTATCCCTTCAGCATGATGATTTCCATTGCTCTGGGTATATTCCCAGCAGTGGAATAGCTGGGTCATATGGCAGATCTATCTGCAATTGTTTGAGGAACCTCCATACCATTTTCCATAAAGGCTGCACCATTTTGCAGTCCCACCAACAGTGTATGAGAGTTCCTTTTTCTTCACAACCTCATCAGCATTTATCATTCTCAGTCTTTTTGGATATTAGCCATCCTAACTGGAGTGAGATGGTATCTCAAAGTGGTTTTGATTTGCATTTCCCGAATGCTGAGTGATGCTGAGCATTTTTTCATGTGTCTGTTGGTCATTTGTATATCTTCCTTTGAGGAATGCCTATTCAACTCCTTTGCCCGTTTTTTAATTTGGTTATTTTTTTTTTGCTATAAAGTTGTTTGAGTTCCTTGCATATTCTGGATATTAATCCTTTGTCAGATGTATATTTTATTAGTGATAACAGCATGAGAGTTCGTCTCTTCTAGCCATTTGAGAACATACAACAAATAATTGTTGGTTATAGATGCTTAGCAGTACTGTAGAGTACTAGAACTTATTTTTCCTGTCTAGCTGTGATTTATGTATCCATTTACCAACCTTTCCTTATCCCCCATCCCCTCTTCTTCCCAGACTCTAGTAACCACAATTCTACTCTCTACTTTTTTTTAGCTCCCATAAATGAGTGAGAACATGCTGCATTTATCTTTCTGTGCCTGACTTATTTCACTCAACATAACGTCTTCCAGGCTCATCCATGTTGAAGCAAGTGACAAGATTTCAGTCCTTTTCATGGCTGAGAAGTATTCCATAGTGTATATGTATTGCATTTTCTTTATCCATTCATCTGTCAATGGACAAATAGATTGATTTCATGTCTTGGCTATTGTGACTAGTACTGCAATAAACATGGGGGTGCAGATGTCTCTCTGGTATGCTAATTTCCTTTCCTTTGGATAAATATCTAGCAGTGGGATTGCTAGATCATATGGTAGTTCTATTTTTAGTGTTCTGAGGAACCTCCATACCATTTTCCATAATGCTATACCAGTTTATGTTTCTTACAAGAATGTGTGAGTTCCCTTTTCTCCCACATCCTTGCCAGTATTTGTTATTTTTGTCTGGTTGATAATAGCCATTCTAAGTAGGGTGAAATGTATCTCACTGTGGTTTTGGTTTGCATTTCCCTGATGATTATTTATTTTGAGCATTTATTCACATGCTTGTTACACATTTGTATGTCTTCTTTTGAAAAATGTCTATTTTCATTTGCCCATTTTTATATTTTGTCAAATCAGATTATTTGTTTTCTTGCTGTTGAGTTAAGGTACTCATATATTCTGTGTATTAATCTCTCATCAGAAGAATAGTTTGCAAATATTTTTTCCCCATTCTTCTGATTGCCTCTTTGCTCTGATTGTTTCTGTTACTGTGCAGAAGCTTTTTAGTTTAATCATTCCACATCACACTTTCAAAATATGACTAGTTAATATTTAACTCTACTTCTAAGTATTAATTGAGTAATAGTCAGAGCATATTGCCAGTGTGACTTCCAAATAAATATTTTTACTGGAATGTTCAAATTTATAAGTAAACTAAAATGAAACCGAAGAAACTGTATTACAGATTTTTTTTTATAAGTAAACGGTTCTTAAAAGTTCCTTCTAATATTGAAGAGAAGAGTTATAAAATAGATTTGGTCAAACTTTTATATCTTCTTGGTTAAATATGATAGTATGGATTCACTCCCCACTACGACAGATAGGTTTCTGCTCTTTCTTCGCCGTATGCATTCCCTCTCTCCCACTGATTATGTTCATTCTGCACTGACAAGGTACATAACATTGGTTCTTGATTATAGTCACAAGTATCTTCTTGTTTGGATTCATTTCTATATTTAAATCTGTCCATAGTTTATTGCACACCAGTGTCCAAGAGTGCTGAGTAGTTTATCTCATTATCTTAATTAGCTGGACATTATCGTTGCCTTCCCAGCTCTTCCCCCAAGAAGCATTCATGGGTGCAGCCTTCCTTGACTTAATGCTATGTCTAAGATTATTTAAATGTTTTTATACACAAATGACAAATTGACTAGATCTAATACTCTTCAGTCAGCTTTTGTAATACCGTATAAACTGCTTCTATGTTTTCTGGCATTGGATATTTCTGGAGAAATCTATGGAGAACATGTTATGAGTTATTATCCTTTTTCATATGGTTACCTCCTACTGATTCCTTGAAGGATTTTTTTTCTTTATCCTTGAAGTTTGAGAGCTTAATGGGGTGCATCTCAATGTTCCTCATTCTCTCCCCTTTCCTCTCTGTAAAATTATCGCAGCCATTAGACATTAACTATAAGGATTTTTCCCCTTTATTTTATCTTTCTGTTTATATTCTGTATTTTGAGGGAATATTCCTTATCTTTTTGTACTTTTCTCTTCCATAGCTACTTTTCCCCAGCTTTATTGAGATGCCATTGACAAATAAAAATTGTGTATATTTAAGATCTACAACTTGATGTTTTAGTACATATATACATTGTGAAATGATTGCCACAATGTAGCTAATTAACATATTCATCACCTCACATGGTTACTTTTTTGCGTGTGGTGAAAATACTTAAAATCAACTCACTTAGCAAATGTAAAGTATAATGTCATTATTAATTATAGTCAGTATGCTGTAGATTACATCTCCAGAACTTATTCATCTGACAGTTGAAATTTTGTACCCTTTGACCAACATCCCCTCATTTGCCCCCTACCCCCACCCCTACCCGCTGGTAACCACCTTTCAATTCTCTGTTTCTATGTATTCAACTTTTTATAGATTCTGCATATAAGTGAGATCATGTAGTATTTGTGTTTCTGTGTCTGCTTTATTTCACTTAGCATAATGTCCTTGTGGTTCATCTACGTTGTCACAAATGACAGGATTTCTTTCTTTCTAATGCTGAACAATATTCCATTGTAGATACATATATATACATATAATGGAATATTATAAAGTGTGCTATAGCACATTTTTAAAAATCCATTTATTTGTCAACAGATACTTAAGTTGTTTCCATATCTTGGCTATTATGAATAATGCTGCAATGAAAATGTGGGTACAGATATCTCTTCAAGATAGTGATTTTATTTCCTTTCTCTATATACCCAGAAATGGGATTGGTGGATAATATGGTAGTTCTATTTTAAATTTTTGGAGAAACCTCCATACTCTTTTTCATAATCGCTGTTCCAGTTTACATTTCCATCAACAGTATAAAGGGTTCCCTTTTCTCCATATCCTTTCTAACACTTATCTTTTTTTTTTTTATAATAGCCATTCTAATAGGTGTGAGATGATATCTCATTGTGGTTTTAG